>NW_006800009.1:160130-223871 GCF_000485575.1 Poecilia formosa | reverse complement strand
TATATATATATCTCAATACCACAAAAATCTGAACGCCTCTGTTTTTTTACAGTTCAGGACTCAGCTGTCAACAAAAGACATGAGTAAATGACAAAGCGGTAACATCTGTGCTGGTAATTGCTTGAAGATCGGGATGGTGATTGAGCCCATTTATCTTTGCTGGTCAGGAGAAATAAGAAATCACAGTGGCATTACAAAAAGAGCAGAGAAAGACGTCAGAGTCAGGAGAAATTAGAAAGACAAATGAAGAAAATTAATAATTGAAACATCCGGAAGAGACTGAGGAGAGCTGTAACAATAACTTATGAGTTCATTTCTCTCTTTTCTTTTTCTTCTTTTCTCCACAATGCATCTAACCTTCTTCCTTATGGATCAATTCTTTTTTTAAATTGCTTTTTCTTCCATCAGCTACTTCATGCTGGAAGAGAGTTCAGCTCTTTGTTTGGCATTTGTCTGTCTTTTACTTCTCGCTCCCCTAGCTCCCAGCTTCAAAACGCAGGCACAAAACACAACACTTGAGCTCAAAAGACACATGCAAACCTCAGCAGGAGACAATCAATACCCATGACAAAAAAAAAGAGAAGAAGACTAGCACAAGCCATCGTAACAGCTTTGAGTCAAGCAGTTCCCAGCACAGAGACAGCATCCTCCTACTCAATGATTGTGTTCCCTGACGACTGAGGATGAAACCAATGACCACTGGCAGACGCACAAACACTGTTCCAGTGAGTCACAGTCAGCCGACAGACTTGTGCACAGTTGGCTCCAAACACTAGCCCACATTACCACTCAGCTTATGCTCACAAGCTTTACACAGGGCTCCTCCAAAAGTCAAGCACCAATCATCAGTAAGACGCCTGTTCTGTTGTTCTTTTGAGCAAATGTGCACAAACAGTGACATTCTGTGCTGCTCCATCTCTCACAGACATTTGTCATCATTGCTCTCAACCATTGGTTCTGGCTTCGCCGAAGTAATTTCCAGAAGCAAAAACACAGAATAATGGAGGCAGAGGAAAAACAAAACTTGAAAAATGATGTGTGTAGTAAGACAAGCTGGAGTGAGTTTGACAGAAAAACATTACACAGCTCGCATCATGCTCCTATTTATCTGCTGAGAGCAACAGAAAGAAAATGTTGAGATGTCTTCAAAATGCTAATTATCGACCTAGCCTGGAGACAATCCATTTCCAGAACAACTGTTCTGGATTCCAGGTAAAACGATATTGCTCCTGATGTTATTTCTTTGGTTACTCGAGTTTTCATGAATCTGCTATGTGATTGTGTGTTGGTCTGTGATAAACCTACTATTTTTACATCACAGAAGTGTGACATGGCCAAAATGGCAAAAGATTCAGACATATATCAAAATTTACTATATAACCAAACTTGCTCAGAAGCTCTCAAGTGCATTGGCCTAGATCTAGCGTCGCATTATTACTTACCACATTAAAGGGGAAAAAAAACACAAAACTTTGATGGATTGCTTGCTGCCATGGGGAAGTTTTGTGCTTAGACAAAATAAAAGTCTGAGTCTCTTCCATTGCTCTACACTACTGACCCACTTGTGCCCCCAGTGATTCTGCCTAAAAGCTGGCATCCATGCACTAAACTGAGCTCTTAAACAGAGACATGCCAGCATAGCCTTAAATGGTCTGCCCTCAAACCATTTAACTTCACTGGTCTCTCTTTAAAATATACCATGGGTAAGAAGTTTCTTAGAGCATGACTGTATGCACAAATGCACCTTGCAGCTAAGTCTCCTACACCTGGCAGTGTCATTTCTTTTTACTCAGTTTCAAATTAAATTGTAGGAAGCAGCTTCATGTATATTCATCTTCCCTCATTCATAATGGATGCTCTGAGCCCTCCGACAGAGCCGATGCTGGACATGGCGATTACTCTGAAAATAATATTTCCGCCGCTGAGTTTAAACCCTTATGCTTTATGATCCTGAACTCGGGTAGTACTCACCGCTCTATACTCTTGCTGAATAAAACAGCCATGTTTCGATAAAATTGTTGCTTTGTGCAGATTTAGCTGTAAATCTGAATTAAAAAAAATAAAAAAAAACATTTTCTGAATCCAAATCCAGTTGCTAGTCCTATTAAAAGATAATGCTTTATAAATCACCTAAATGTTAATCCTTTGACCGCTCATCTAATATCTTACATGCCTTTACTCTGCGGCCATTCTGGATGGATTTTGATCGACTTTGCTGTGATTTCTAGTCTTTATCATTTCACGTTACCTCTTTGTCATGCAAGGGTCAATTCAGGGGATTTTCCACATCCATTTCTATGCAAAGTGAGCTACACCTGAGTTGGAATGCCATACCAGCATCCATATCAAAGCATATCACCATAAGTATAAAATATTTAAAACATTAGATTTAAATAAGTAAATACATAAATATTTAGACATTAAAAAGTATAAGACTCAAATCATAGTTGGGTTTTCCGTTATTTTTCAGAAGGCTTATGTAGCTACATATCTCCTAAAACCACAACATGCTATGCATGAATGACAATAAATTTTTAGAGTCACTCCCTATTACATTAAAACCTGTAAAGAGGAGAATGAATTTGAAAGCTTGCACTTTACATGTGTTCACCATTAAAACTTTGGAAACTATGGAAATTGGCAATACCTGTAGGTAATTTTCTGCTTGTAAAAAGTGGGAGGTCGATTAAGCCACAGCTGAGTCTCAGCATGAAGTGTGGTAGAAACAGACAAACTTTAGACTTTGAATTATGTGTCCTTTCAAATTATCACATCAGTAAGTATGGCCAAAATAACAAGACAGATGTTCTTCGTTATATGCACTGAGAAACTTTGTCAGATTTTATTTGGGATAAAATCTTAATTTTCAATGTAGTTATGCTCTTAAAGTAAGCACAATTTAACAGGGTGTTTAAATCAAACATTTAACACTGGCAACGAAATAAAAATACTTTAATTTGTGGCCATAGTTTTATGACAGTGACGCCCCAGATTAAAAAGTCTTCATTCTTTGACAAATTTTGGCTGCATGCTTGGCTACTTTATTCTTGTTTTTTTGTTTGTTTGTTTGTTTTTTTTGTATTTTCTTGTAATATTTCTCTATATATAATATAAAGATAAAGACGTACATTTTTTTTAACTTGAAACCTGACCACAATTAGTAAAGACCACAATGCAAAAATGCATATACAAGTCCTTTAAATATGATTCCAACTTAATTAATGTAATAATAAAAACATTGTGTGGTAATATCTTATTTAAAGTACCATTAGACAAAGTTTGTAATAAACACATTTACTCAAAGTGGAACAGCAAAGAAAATATAATAGGTCTAAGCAATTCAAATTGAAAAACTGGACAAGATGTTGAATCAAAAGTGAATAGTAGGACTCTTCAGCACAGCAAAGCAGAGGAACAATATAAAGAAAACCAACAACTAAGACCATTACAGCAAACAAGTCATCTGTCTCTTACTCTCTCAGACAATCACTCACAACATCAAGCCAAATAAGAGCTTCAAAATCTAGTTTTACTCTTGACAATTCACTAACAGCACAGATTAAACACAGGGATCTTTTGGCTGCAATCAGCTGTTCATTCCCAGCCAGAAACACACACATTCTTCTCCAATAAGCATCTTGTGATAAATTTAGACACTCTGACAACTGCATGGCACATCTGTCTCTCTCTTCATTCCTAATGACACACATCGGCAGCAGCAAATGAGACATTCACATACACCCATGTTTGTTTCCCACAAGGTTAAGAGAGAAAAGAGAAAAAAAATCGCACTTACACCTACAATATTATTCTGATAATGAACCAAGAGTGTGAGAAGTATGAGAGAAGAGGAAAAAAGCAATGCCTTACCAGAGAGAGCCCCTTCCACAGGAGACACCCGTGCACAGAGAGGAGGGAAATGTGTCTGCGTGGTGAAAACCCAGCCAGGATCGTCTCCCCGTGCTACACAAATCAATTTCACACTCTCTCACGTTCCTGCCACTCTGATGTCATTCATTCATTCATTCATTCATTCATTCCCCTTCCCGTGGTCATGGAAACTCCACCGCTTGCAACTGTATACATTCTTGTACATCTGCCTTTTTCTCTCTACGTCCCTACCCGCCCCCCCATTCTCACTCCAGACCCTGGTGAGCCCAGCCCACTTACTCCATCTGAAGGGTGCAGTTAACACCCTCAGCCTCATAAGCACCTCCCTCTTCACTATCTCATAGCAAAAGAAAAAGAAATGTAGGAGGTTCATAGAAGAGGGAGTTGCCTGGATTCACCTACGGTAGCCTCTGTGTCTTGGCGAATTTGTGCGCAACGCAGGAAGTTTTTTTTGTCATGCCAAACAAAAAAACAAAAAAAACTGAAAAAGTTGTTGACTGATCCATCCATCAAATAGATTTCTCTGCTCACCACAAAAAAGAATGCATAAACTGCGAGACTAAAGGTGACAGACAGATGTATTAGTTTGCTGCCTTCACACGCAACCTCAAATCCAATGTTAAGTCAGATTATGAATAATTAATGACAGCACCATCATTACCATGATGCTTCTTTGCCATTAATGCTGATATTGACCTTGGAGAGGTGATTTGGAAAACCTGGCCAAGATCACAATCTTTACTCTTATAAAAACTGCAATCTCTGTCTATTTGTATGTGCTGTTGAAGTAAAACACTTCAAAGAGGGGCCCGAGATGTCTTCTTGCACAATTTGTACAATTTGTGAAGCAATCTGTTGTGTTTTAAGTCAACCTAACGTTGTTTCATCTAGAAGGCTTAAGAAAAGTAACATGGGTAATAACATAACTTGTTGGAGGTAAAGAAAGCAGATGACATTTAATGTATAGCACACCAAATCAACCTCACTGAGCCAAATTAATTTGCAAACTCAAATGTTGCCAATAAATTTATTTGAGTAATTCAATTAAACAATCCAGCCTAATTAAATTACTAAAATAGTTTATTATTATTATTATTATTAAAATGGATTACATCCGCTTTAATGTTTGACTGGAATTTACCTAATTTGTATATTAAAATCTAACCAAATAAAATGTAATCACCACATTTCTCTTTGATTTTGTTTGTGAGAGTTCTGTTACTTTTCACGATAAGTCAAAATACAATAAGAATACCACACACTATGGATTTATTCTTGATATTTTAGTTTGATAGAACAGTGTTTGGCTAGCCTGAGGACAAACACATTTTATACCTATGAGAAATTAATTCCACAAAAATCAGCTGATTGACAATTAGCTTGTGCAAAGCCCAGATTCTACTACAAATTGGAAACAACTTCTACTTTAATTACAAGAAATAACTGTAACGTTTCATTTTTGAAAAGGAATATAAGAAGAATGTCTATTTCCAAGGCAGAATGTTTGCTTTTTAAAAATCTAGTGACCTCTGTAAAAGGTACAAGTCTCTCACTTAGAAAGGCAGAACATTCATTAAAAATCATTTTGTGAACCTATCATGGCAAAATACAAAAAAAGCATCTTTTCACCATTTGGGGTCATTATCATAAGTTTTAATTGTTGTAGCTATCATACTTAAAATTGTTGTTGTAAGCGTGGAAGCATTATGCTGATGATGACTGCCAGGTAGGAGCTGGGGCCATTTTACAGACTTCAACATTTTTTTATTTCTAATTGGATGAAAATACAATGCATGATGCATGAGTTTAAAAAATACACATTGGGCTAGCATAATCTTTATCATGTCTACCTGAATTGTTCCTGAACATTAAATAAATAAATAAACCGGAAATGATAACGCTCGGTTTCTTGGCTTATATTTTAGCGTATTTCTAGTCTGTTTTTAAACAAAGTAAAACATTATTATTCATTGTTGCCATCTGTTGTAATCTATTGCATGTCACTTCACAGCTGTTTCCAATTAGCTCACCTTAATTCAGTCACTACAAACGGATCGACGAACGTGTTTTCATTTTCATCGTGCACTATGCCATATGGTGTATAATGTCACCATTGCTTTGTTTTTTAGGTTTTCTTTTAATTATTCAAATGTTACCAGCATCCCGAGCTCCTGATTTTATGTGCTACAATCTTCAACCATGGCACCTTGCGTGCGACCTAATCCCTGTAGCCATTAAACATCGAACTACTGCGAATGCGCATGCGCATTACGCTTTTTCCTCGGTCACCTTTAGGAAAAGTATAGGAAAATAGATTTTGGTCATTTCTTACCACACACTCTCGTAACTCCTTGGTTGCGAAAATATTCAAACAAGAAGAGCAACAGTTTTGTCCTCAAACAATGTTTGCTTTGCCTTTCTGCTCGTGGTCTACTAGGTTTAGTCCGTGTTTGGCGCCACCTGCTGATGGCAATTTTATTCCTGCAGACTCGATACGTCACAAAAATCTGGGCTTAAAGGTAAGTGAGCAGAGGCTATGAAACTTAGATAAGAGAGCTAAATTTATAGAGTTGTCCTGCCTTACCTTCATCAGGTTTGCAAAGTAATTGGATGGAGTTACAATGGAAATCTATTCTGTGTAGGCAGCATGGTCTACAGGCGCTAGATTTGTGGTGATCTGGTGTGATTTGTGTTGCACATTATGCAGCATGTAAATGAGACAACAGACTAAGAAAATTGGTTTAATAATTTGCACTCAGTTGGTTTTGAAGGTAGCCCTTGAGGACTATCTTAGTAAAATTATTTTTACCAAAATTCAAAACTAACTAAAGTGGATAGTTTCAACCTAAGTAGCAATCCTCTAAATTTTCAAATTTAAAAGGGAAGGGAAGAAGGACATTATGTAAAAGAGACTTTTTGAGCATTACATCATGTTATTTTCCTTCACCAAAAACATACTTGCAGTGTTTATTTATTTATTTATGCCTGTTTGAGAAATCCTTGTATCTCCCTATGCTAGGAATTGGGAATTCCTAAATGCTTGCTCACACAAAGTGCTGTCTATTTCCACAAAGCTCCTCCTTGGAATTGCAGTCTCCAAGCAAAGTTTGATTAATGATTACTTTTTATAAACAATGCTGCATTTATAAGACACTTTTCAAAAAGGACAATGTAAACGATAAGCTACTATGGACTCATGCTAAGTAAAGATGACAGCCGTGGAGTAAGAAGTTAATTCTTCATAATCTTTAAACAAAGTGTCACTTTAAAAATCCTGAAATATTCTATGAACTCTCTGTGCCATGGTCTACGGTAAACTTTCAAATATGGCCCTAATGTGTAAAGGTAGAAGACGGAAAGTTTATTAGATTGAGGGGAGAAGGTAGACATTCAAAGAATATTGGGACTGAAGTCCTTTAGAAGCGTGAAATTACGAGGGATACACACACACCAGAGGGAGTCTACAATCTAAATCTGAGAAAATTTCCCCTAGACTGGGGTCTCACTTTCTACTTTACCTTGAAATTATCCCCTGCTTCAGAGCTCTTATCTACACTCACAGAAATGACAGGAAATATAACAAGACTAGGAGGCAGTCCTTCATCACCACTCACACTATAAGTTCCTTCCTTCTCGAGTACATTATCTTTACCTCAGATCCGCTTGCCTTTACCTAACCATCTTCTGCTGCTTGATCAATCTCACCTATATGGTTTTTCCATCCATACTCAGTACACTCTTGTGGTTTCTGTTTCTCTGCTTAGCAGATAGGGATACATCATGGCACTGACAGAGGGGGGTATCAGTCCCTATTACTTTCAGTTGGTTAAGGTTAAACGTGAGAGATGACATGTTTGACATGAGGCACACAAACATCACAGCTAGACTCTATCTTTCATCTCTACAGAAACTTCCCCCACAGCTTCTTGGCAACATCAAAGCAGTGTTTTTAAAGGGAATGCTTAACCGACCTTGTTCAAATCATTAGCATAGCTCTGCAGCCGGGCTTGTACTCAGCACTCTAATACACCCCATCTAGCTACAAGCAAAAGTAGCGGGTAGGTGGACAAGTATTTGTGTGCAGTGAGGGGGAGGGTCAGTGTATGAGTGACTGCGTACGTATGTGTGTATTATCCACTTAATGTTGATGGCAGCACTGAAGCGGCTACTTTTGATGCACCTGCCCAGCAGAAAAAGAGCCAGATGTGTTGGTGGTTGCTCTCATCTTTTTGGCGGGTCTCTCTTTCCATTTGTGGTTGTCCTGCTTGCTGAAAAACATCTTCACTGCCCCCAACATGCTCCATTAGTCATGTTGCAAAATCCATATTTCAGTAACTACACCTACACAGAGAATTATCCTAATAACATTTAAGCCTCCACGTTCATGGGTTTCGTTGAGTTTGTACCAAGTAATTTCATAACATTGTTGAATAAAAATGCACGTTTCTCCTTCCAGTTTCAAACAGGGGATTAATATTAATTTATACATACACTCACATAGCTACAACATGTCCTAGCAAGCCCAGACGCTGACCCTGACACTGATTTTCTTTCTACTGACACAGCATCTAATGATAGCCTTGGAAGGAAGTCACTCAGGGCACCAGTCAGATTCCAGCAGCAGCATGCCTCCATTAACATTGTGGAAGACTTTCATAAAGAAATAAGGTCAGATGGGCGACAGCCTAGACTCCTTCTAACAAAGACAACCGTCAACTCAGGCTTCACATCAGCTGCTCCACCTGTTTAAAGCTGAATCCCTTCAGACTGGTTTCATGACAAAGCTTCATCAGATTGGAGGGAGGGGGAATCTAAAACCGAAGGTTTGGATTTAATCTTAGCCTCCTGGAACGGTCCCAAATAACATGTTGTGGCTGCTGCCAGCAGTGCTTCCCACCACCTGTCATTAGCTTTACTGTGGTTTGAGTCAACCAACTGTCCACTCCCAGGGGCCCCTCTTAAACGAATACTCAGGGTCCACATCTCCATCTTGCAATTTCAATTTATGCAGAAATGTGAGATTTTTTTTTTTTTTTTAAACAAAGAAAACCACAAAATGGTACAGATGAGGATTGACTAACTGAATCCCAGGGAACAGATGTTACAGTTGTGTCGCTGGTTGCATGGGCAGGCTTACACAGAAAAGGCATAGATGAAAACAAACTGCGTCCAAGATGAGTTGGGGGATTTCCTTTTTAATAGTGCAATCAGCAGCGGATAAAAGGGCAAGACATTTCTAATTTTTTACATTGAAAAAGTAAAGGAAGATATTTCCCTAAAGACATCACTACTGTCCTTTTCAAATCAGGACAGTAGTCCTGATTTGACTACTGTCAACACTAGTCCACTAGTGTGGACTAGTGTTCTAGTCCACACTAGAATGTGGACTAGAATGAAGTCCACATTCTAGTGTGAATTTGAGAAATATAAAAAGAACAAAAAATGAGATTAACCTGTGGCTTTTCCTTCCAGATGAAATGTAAACCCTATAATCGCGTTTAAACCCCCTACTTAGTTTGCTCAGTCAGCTGTCTGCCTTCTGGGATCGGGCACTTCAAATCAATCCATCCATTCAGTGTCTGTTTGTGTGTGCATGTGTCTTATTGTTCCTGAGTGGTTTACTGGGAGGGAAGGAAGGGGGGGTTATCCCAGTAAAATTATCCACAAAGGAAATCCAGTGAGTGGTAACCATCTATGAATAGTTAAGCTTCGGGACAGAGCTTGAAAAATGTAAATTACATATTTTGCCACCAGCTATTTTCCAGTTTTTAGTATTTAAAAACATCACATTTTTTCTCCTCTTTAAGCCTTTAATAATATTGTTATCATACTGCCTTGACATTTAGAAAAAGCACTCTATAGCTGACCTTTGAAAATAAGCATTGCTCCTCTTGGTCATGCAAGAAAGAAGCTATTTAAATCTTCCTAAACATGGGTCCAGTGGTGCAGCTCAGCCAGCGGGTTTGCTGATTCATCAAAATCCTTTTTACCCAGAAAAGTCACTGGAGAAAGGGCCAGTCATTCCAGTATTTGCCCCCTTATAACCAATAAACCAGCTCATTACTATATGGGAGGAGGGATAGAAAAAACTTTCAAGACCAAAGTAGATCCAAGATTACATGGGTCCAATGCAGCAGAATGGGACTTGAGAACCCACTCCCATTAAACCATCAACCACCAGCCACCAGCCAGAGTTTGAAAAAAACACCCAGTAAGACGTAAACTTGAGCAGTGGATGTAAATTAAATGACATTTACCTGAAAATACCTATTGCACTCTTTGATTAGATCAGAGGCAAAGTTGCATTTACATTTTTTTTTACATTACATTTTTCAAATTATAAATGCTAAGTTGAAGTTTCAGATTGCTGAAATACTTTCTATGCTTCCACAATTTGCAGTTTAAGTAAAAATGCTGTGTATTTGGTTTAATGAGTACATTATTTTTAGGATTTTTGGACAAAAGTAACTCTTTGTTTTTATGTACAACAACAAATACCCTTAGATCCAATCCATTTTACGAAGGTGCTAAGCTTGAGGGCTCTAAGCAATTTAGCAATTTAGCATGCCCATGACTTGTGGCGGCTCTGTCTGAGACCAGCTGGACACAACACGGAGAACTGTGATCACAACGGATCTCAGAGACATCAACAACATCTACTATGAAGTAAAACAAGAAACAGAAAAGAAAGAATATAAAAAGTTGGGGTCACAGGACAGGGTAAGCCTAAGTGCAGTACCCATAGAGCAGATGGGGTGAAGGGTCATGCTCACGGACCTCACAGCAGCAGCTTGGCCATGCAGTTGCAAGTTGAGCCCCCTGCTATTGTCCCCGCTGCCCTCCCTGCCTCATGGGTCGAATCGTGTTTTGTGGAGGCAGTTCTGTTGCCAAAATCTTTTTAGCTTGAAAGGAAAACAAACCCCCACTCAAATTTTGGAAGAGCACGGAGACAGATGGGTGTAGCAAGTACGCAGAGAGACAAAACAAATGCGCATCACAAAGAGAAGACTCTCTGAAACGGTCGATGCTCTTTTAACACCATGACGGGATTTTTTTTTTTTTTTTACAGTCTGTTTAATACTTCTGAATTCACAACGTCCCTGAATTTGAACATCAACAAGTTTAACCCACATTCTCTCATTTCTTTTTGTCTATTTCTGCTGCTCACAGTCACCGGGGCGCGTAGATGCTGCGTCTGAATGAGGCCATCTGTGAGCTCATGTGAAACAAAAGCTGAGGCTTTTATCTGTTTTTGGAAGGTGGCAGAAAACAAAACCTCAGCTGTACTGATGCTCTGCTATTTTTTTGTGCATCTAAAGCTTTATGGACCATTAAACCTGTTCTCCTCACTGTCTTCACTGCCCTTTATACTCTCTTCTTGTACATATACATGTTGCCATTTGGTCCCTTCCTTCTTCTCTTTCATATCTTCAAACTACTGTTTCACCAGTACACTTAAACCATCTGATTGTTTTCATGAATTGAAGGTAAATTGTCGAAGAAATGCTCAAATTTTGTGTGTCCTTCTACAGAATTATTATTATTTCCATTGATTGTGATTTTGGAAACCAGTTCGGGCCACTAAATTATTAATAGGTATGTTAGATTGTGATAACTAACTTATCACCTGCTGGTATTATTTCCTAGAATAAAGCAGAATATCTGAAGAAAATAATTGGGGCTTGTCTGTTTTCAAATGAGGTGTGTCTCGTCTCTATGCCACAGGCATGAATACGTTTTTAAAATCCGTTACCTTCAAAATCTCACGACGTTTCTTATGAATGTTTAAGTTAAAAGTCCCTTTATTAAGATGTGAGAACGTGTAGGCCTGACTTGAGTCGTGAAGTGCTCCCTGTTCCCCAAATGTTTGCTAACGAACAGCAAGCTGTAAGAAGAGATCTAAACTTTTTTTCCCCTAACATTTAAGAAATATATTTCTGTTTAAACTTGCTGTGTAAATGTTTTGATCTTGTAAAACCATGCTATTTTCCACTAAGGTTATCATGCAGTGCAATCTCACGTTAGTGCAACCCTGGTAGGTATGAATTGATTTATGGCAAGTAAGAACATCCCACTGCAGATGGGTGTGATTCATTTCCAAACAAGGCAGATATAATTCAACCAAAACAATGAAAGTGCGAAGGAATGAAGTTACCAGCAACTGTTGTGACCTTTTCCACTTGCTGCTTGTTATTATTGAATCAAGAATGCCAGTAATGCAAAAGAATACATGTAACACTTTCATATCATATTTGCACAGTTTCTGTTCAAATATGATCTAAAACTTTAAGCCAAGCAGATCCACTAAGCTGTTTGGTTAAAGTCTAGGATAATACGCGCGCGCACACACACACACAAAATAATAGTAGGCTACAGACACCACACAGTTCCACAGTGTTTAGATGAAAGATAGCCAAAGTTTTATATAAGTGAGAGCATTTTTCAGCAGACATTCAGACATCTCTAAGGTAAAGAGACGCGTTTTGTGTCCAAACATCAAGCTAAAAAATTGGAGTCTAATTTGGATTAAATTTTTCTTGCATGCACAGATCAAGAACAGACAAAATAATTGTAACTTTTGAAGACAGAGACAAGACATTCAGTCTTATTGTACAAAAAACAAAAACGTCCATCTAAATAATAAATTATCAAAATTTAAATATTAAAAAAAAAAAAATCAACAGTGTGCTTCTGGGCCTCATGTGACATACAGAAAAACAACAACAACAACAACAAAAAAAAACAGACACTAACCAGAGAGAATGAGCACCATACCTCAGAGCCTTTCACCGTAGTTTGAAGAATTATTTTGTTTCCAGCTGGGAAATAAAATCCAGAAATAGCTTGGTCTCAGCTGAAGAGATCTAAGATACGGAACAAACGTGAGAGATACCAACTCCCAGTTCACCCTACATCCACACCAACAGGCTTGAAATCCTCCACTGACATCCCACCAGAGACCCAGTGAGAGTTTAAGAGACAGGGAGGAGAAAAAGAGGGGGGAGGTGGGGAGTTTCGTTGAAAAACAGGGGGAGTAGTTGAAAGGGAGAGAGTCAGTGAGAGTACGATGGAGGGAGATTTAGGAGTTTACACGTCAGTGCCTGTGCTTGAGTGTTTGTAAAGAGAAATAGAAAGAGAGAGAGAGAGAGGTTTAAATCTCTAATTACAAGTACTTATCAAAAGCCCATAAGCAGATGGTGGGAATAAGTGACACATGACTATTTACACTGTATGATGTGTATTATGTGCCTGTGTGTGATGTAGTCGGATAGTAGAGGAGAACTAAACTGAGAAAATTCAGTGAAGCATGCAGGATATCGAGACGAGCTGAAAAACAAACTCCATTTCATCTCACCTCTCATATCTCATTTTGAACTTCTCATTCTCCACATTATGATTCTGAACAGGATGAAACAGAGAAACATGCTTTTTTTTTAAATTAATTGTATTTATACTTTACTTTTTATCAATATTTTAGTCTATTAGGTATCCATTACAAGGATGTGCCATGTCAGTGACAAAAAAAAGTCCTATAGTGGTGGCTCTGTATGGATTGTTGCCTCAGTTTCTGATTTTTAGCAGAGGAGTTTTAGCTAAGCATTAACAGCTAATACATGTGGATAGTTACCGAAATCCATTTCCCTTCATTTTGATGTTCAATTTTAAACTCAGCGAGTCCCGTATATATAAATACCTAAATGCGGAGTTTTTGTCGTGTGATTGGCTGATTTGTTGTTTCTGTTAGCAAGCAGCTGAACAGATGTATCTAATAAAGTGGAAAGCGAGTGTCTTTCTTGTATCCATTCATCCATTGTCTTCTGATAACTCGAGATTGAGGGAAACCCTGACATCCCTCTCCCCAGTGGCACATTTATCATCCTTTCAAGGCCTTCTAAGAACCTATAGTCCCTCTAGCAGGTTCTTGTTTTTCCCCAGTGACTCCTCTCAGCGCCTGAAAAAGAGACAAAGTGAGGCCCCAGAAGAATTTCTGATCAAATACCTGAACCATCTCGCCTGGCTCCATTTGGGGAATCATTGGCTCTGAGGCCCCACCAGATACCGGAGTCCCTTCAAAACAAAGTCCAGAAAACCTATAGCCAACTGTATCAAGGATATTGTTCTTTTTTTTTCCATAGCTACTGAACATTGGTTGAGAAAATAGATGGGGATGTAAATAGATGTTTAGCTCTTTCTTCAGCAGAAGGTAACTGGGATAGCGCCTAAATAAATGTCCTGCTCCATCCCACCATCAATGTGAAGAAAATGATTATTTGCCCTTTGTAGGATGAGCTACATCAGTTACATAGTTGAAAACTGAACCTAGCATTTTACAAAAAAGTGGACACTCCGTCAAATACTATTGAAATGTGTTTGTGTGTGAAGGCAAATGTGACTGCATATGTGAGTGACTTCCAAAGCAGGCATAAAGAAGAGTAGAGATTTGCAGCCAGGAGCGTTAGGGCAGAAATCTCTATCCACTCATCCATTTGATATTTCCCCCCCTCTGATCTGCAGCATAAAAGCCTCGTGTCTTTGAGAAAATTGTCGGATAAAGACGAGCATGAACAAAGATGATGTTCTTTTCATTCTTTCCTTATGCAGATTGTCCCCCTACTGGATTATTTTATACACAGAAGCACAGCTACATTAATTATTGATCATCTTATATTTAAGTAGATCTCATGTTGTTCGGAGGGAACAACATAATACAGCTGAACAATGGTAAAAAGGAATAAACTCGAGACATGTTTTTGAAATTGAAATCTGATTTGTTAGGTCACACTGAGTTGGTATAAAAGCCGCAACAAAGCGAGCACAGAGCATGTAGCTTAGATTTTACAGTTACATGTCGCAAAATCTCATTTGTAGATACACTAAATCCTCGCTTCAACTGGAAACCCAGGCAGCTATTCAGTCAATTCAGCAGCAGGGCTGTGGATCAGCCTGATAACTCTGAGCTGATGGCAGCAGATCAAACTAATCCCAAAATACTATATAAGTATGTAAGTATGTACATGGAATAGCCATGCTCCACATTAAAGCACCCTGAGATTGTCTAAGCGCAGTACATTTTTGGATGTTGAGGGCGGAAAAGGTGAAGGCGAACATATGTACAGAGTGAGTTTCTGTGGATGTGGCTGCAGGATGTGAATTTCTGCGCCGCTTCCTTGTAAAGAGCAGAGCAAGCTGGATGCTACAATCAGGATTCAGGATCACCTTTAGCCCTCCTCATCAGTCAGACCTGTCCTGAAGCTACCAAACTGTGAGAAAGGGAGGATGGAGGGCAGTAATGCACAGATGGAGAAAAGGCGTGGTATGATCCAGCAAATAGAAGAATGTGTGAAGAATGAGGAAGCAGATATTCCTCTTTTAGTAACCTATTTTCAACAATGATCAGTTTAATGCAGTACATTTAGTTTACATTTAAACCGTCTGCAGAATGCAGTAAGGGTACAGCTGCTGAATTTGCTTTATCTGCAGTATCGGAAACAAGGGAAAATTAAAAGTATGCATGCAATTATTTGTGTATGTGCATGTTTGTTTGTTTGACCTTGTCATTTTTGTGCCCTCTGAGGTTTAACACAGTGTTCATCTCGTTTGTTTTATCTCCTTGCAGTCGCTCTTGTTCCGTATTCTCACTGTGTCTGTAATTCGCGAAGCTGTTTGTGCAGCCTCGCCTTCTGCACTTTTCACAAAGTTCATAATTTTCTAACAACTGTCATGTGCCCTGCACTTGTGTGACTGTGGTTTACGTTGTGTTTTGTTGGTTTATAATTAAAGTTGCTTCGAATCAATTTTGCGCTGCCTTTTCCCCCATACAAGTTGGAAACTGCTGGAACAGTAGCGTCGCTGTCTTGTGTCCACTATGTTGCTTCACTACATTTTTCAAAATGTTGACCTTTTTTTCCACGGATGTTTGGAGCATCAGCTGTTCTTTGTGCTTGAAGGATGATGGTATAGCGTGTGAACTACACATACAGTGCCAGCATGTGTACACACAGTTGGTCTCATTTCCTGATTCTCCGGTCAGACGCTGGTTTCTCTTTTGAGAGCCGAGCCCACAGTGACATCAGCTTCCGCAAACACACAAGGCGTCACCATGGCATCGCACAAAGACATTTCTGGCCCAAAGGGAGGGAGAGCGGCATCATGCTTTACACATTTGTAGGAGAGATCTGAGTTCCGCACCCCTCTTCTCTCGTACCCTCCCTCCTTTCACTTTTTTTCTCAATTGCTGTTTGTTCTGTCGCCTGCTGTGGTAAACAGCACAGCCGGCCCATCAAAGAGCTCCTCTGATTTCCCATAGCCCCGTCTGCTCTCCATTATATATTGTAGCTTCATTGCGTCCATCTACTCTTCCATTAAAAGTTACCATTATCCATTAAGTCCTTTTGAACACTTTCTGGGCAAACCCACATTTTAGTCTGCCTTCTTCAGTTGCTATCTTGATTTGTTGTGTAGTCAAGAGGAGCCGTGACAACAAAGGCAAAAGACCAAATGAAGAAGTGACCACCCACAAGGCTCTGTCAAACTGTTTGGATTAATGGACAGAATTACTGTGTGTGACAAAGAGGAAGAATATAGTGTGTTGTAGGATGCATCTTTTGCTAAAAAAAGAAAATAAAACTGTTACAAAGCAAAATACTTTCATTTTGTCAAATGCTAATTAGAAATGAATAATGTCTTCACATGGTAAAACAATCCCCAATTTTTTGTGCATTTAAAAAAAAGTTTGGTAATTATCCAAATTTAGAAACTACAAAAGATCTTTGATGAATGCAGCATTACCACGGCTCTGCAAGATGACGCTGTTGTGTGTGGCTTGGTGTCTGATAATTTTCTTGGTGCTGATGCTTTTGCTGAAGCTGGAGTACATGGAGAGAACCCATGCTTGCACAGAAGAAACATGCAAACTCCATGCGGAAAATCCCCAGATATGCACCCGGCACCTTCTTACTGCAAGGCAACAGCGCTACCAACTGCACCACTGTGCAAGCTAGGCTCTTTGACTCCATATTTGAAATGCAAAATCAATCTGGGGATAGAAAAGTGTCTTTATCACCTCCTGGCTTGATTACTGTGACGTGCTGTATTTCTGGGTCAGGCTCTCTCTTGCCTTCAGCTCGTCCAAAATGCAGCGTCTTCTCTACTAACGTAATCACACAGGCAAGAACAAATCATTCCTGTTTGCTGGCTCACTGTGTGCTACAGAACTGATTAATAAAAGGGGCTTTATAAATAAATCGGATTGAATTTAAATGCAGCTACACATTACATTGTTTAAGAAACAGAGCTGTTTCCAGCAGCAACAAAAAGGGAAACTTTCAGTTTACTCTGCTTCATTGGAAACCTGAGACAGAACCAAGTCAACAGGAATAACTTATTAAATATGATTTAGGCCAAAAGGTGAAAACCTGGACTTGATGGATTAGACTTGGAATCTGTTGATATCTGCGATTCTAGTCCATGTTTGAAACGCTAATTTTGAGGTAATAAAGGAAGCAGTTGTTAGGTTGACAGATGGCTAATAAATACTGTTATCTCCTTGACAACACTCCTTTACACAAACAGTAACGAACCATGTCAAAGTTTTTAAGTTGTTTAGCAGGATTTTGGATACGCAATAGAAAACAAAACAGAAAAGATAAATGGCAAGAACACCTCAAATGGGTATTTGTTCAAAATCTCAATTTCAAAACCCATAATACTTAGAGAGGACAGGGTAGAACAGTTTTACACAAAATAAAGATTATTTAAATCATTGATTGATCTGACTGTGAAAACAAAAGAAAAATACTGTTATTGTTTCCAAAATCTCATCCAATTCTCAAGAGTCCAACGTCAAGGGCCGACTTGCCTGATGAACTGGATGCATTATGTACTAATACTTCAGTATTAAGAGCATCTCTAATCACTCCTGTAGGTAACAGTGCTTCAATACCATAAGCACATCTAAGGCATACACCAATTTCTCATCTATACATTGTGCAAAACTCTTATTTCTATATCTTTATTACCTTTAGTACTTTGAAGCAGGATAATTTCTTCCAGAAATCTGGCTTGACAAAGTCACTGATCAGCTTCTTTGAAACTGCTGACAGCATCCGCCTGCAGTTTCTCTTGAAGCTAAAAATATGCATGTGAGCTTGGTTTCCACTGTTGCCGCTTCACCTTATCTTGATGTCTCTCTCTTCTTCTGCCACACAATGTCTTTGCTTCCCGTGGCCAGAAATGGAATAACAAACTCATCCCACATTATCATTTGCACACATTTGCATTTTATTACATCAAACTTCTTACATCAGCTAAATATGTAAAGGCTTGTTCAAATGAGAGCATCACAATGAAAAACCTGCATTTGAAAAAAAAAAAAAAAAGACAAGATGCTTTGTGACACGGTAATTCTGCTTAAAATGTTAAGTAATACAAAGCATTTTTAAAGCTTAAAAGTTGAAAAATGAGTCTCAAGTTGTGCTTGCTAAGTGTGCGGTTATATAAAGAATTGATCTGAAATTTTGACTTCAACAGCAATATAAGTGAACATTGTAAATCTTACCCTCAACATATTGTCTGTTTCATATTAGATCTGACTTTTCATCACTGGAAACATGCAATACACGTGTCTGCCAGTGCAGAAGTGGCTGACTGCTGTATGTTTTGTTCAACAAGTTACCATAACTGCTCTGCTCGCTCTCCTCCAACTACATGGCACTTATCCCCCATCATCTTCTGTTCACTTTAAGCAAGCTTAAAAGCACCCAGAAAGGTAGAGTCTCCTTCCAAGGAAATGTTGGCCATAGATCGGGGGATCAAAAGCTCCAATTTGTCTTCCTTCTCCAGCTTTACAATACCTGCAGGATTCAGATGACTACTTCAGACAGGTTGCATAAAGTAAATCACAATTATAATGCAACTTAAGTTAAAGAAGCAGTACTTTATCTCTTTATTGAGTTGCTATTAGTGGACATAGTTTATGGCACAAGCTCACCTCCTGTGTAGCAAGTGTTGTAAGAGTAATCAGGGTTCATGCTTTGGATGCATCGGAACAAATGCACATCCTCATCCTCATTTCCCACAACGTTGCTCTTCCATCGTATCACCACGTGCCCCATTGTGAAGGTGCTGTCCATGTAGTAGACCTACACAAACCAAAGAACATATGGGTTATGCCCATTGTGAAAACGTTCTGAAACAGGCAGGAAAACAAAAATGCTACAATTTGTCTGCGGATGGGTGGGTGCTTTTAATTCCTCAAAATGAGTAATTAAACACAACATGCACTCAGAGGGAGCACACCCTTTTTGAATCACCATGTGTAAAGGAAAAGAAAGCTACGGTTCTGCAAATAGAGTAGCAGCAGCCCCCGGTGTACAAATTAGGAAACTACAGTACTCGAGCCCACCTGACTGTAGACAAAGTAGAAACCAGGCTCGTTGACTACAATGCAATCCCCAACTGTCGCCAGGGATGAGCCTCTCCTCAGCCCAGTTTGCCAGGGGATACCTATGTACGGACCCGAGGAAAGTTCTGACAGAGACAGAGCATCTTGTTAGAAAAGATGCAAAAAAAAACAAAAACAGAAAAAAACACCAACAACTGACATGCAAACATATTTTCTGTAGGTTTTAATCTGGAACATTTAAGTGCATATTTAATTCCAAAGTAGAGGAAATATAAATAAAAGCAAAACAGGAAACAGTGTACCTTTCTTGAAGGGTTTTCTGCTGTTGTTTGCCAAAAGCTGCAGGCAGGAGACAGAATCTGGTATAAAACGCAGGAGAATTGTATTAGTCCTCTGTGACCTTTTGGGTATTTACGCTGAAATAAATAGGTAATTATGAAATCTACTAGTGGTGTTGCATTTACGGTGCTACAGTAAAAGCATGCTACAAGTAGACAACAATTAAAAAATCATTTGTTGTTTTTTTGTACTTGATGGCTATTGCATTTTTTTCTGGGACTCCAGTTATGGAAAAAAAAATGTATCAAGCAATTCACTACTTGATATTTTACTGTCTGGACAAGAAGTTATTTTTCATTTTAACAAAACACTGAAACTCCAAATGCTTCTTGTATGTTAATGTTGGGAGATATTTTGTGGTATGAAAGTATATCTAATGCAAATACCAACACAACTTGACCAATCCTGCGTCTGGTTTGGCTTTTTCAATTTTACTTCACTCCACTGTTTCCCACAGCCCTTATGTACCTTTAGGATGGGGGGTGAGTGAAAGTAAGGGTTTCACTCTGCAAAAGGCAGCGTTTTGCTAACAGCTATTTTATAATTAACTGAAAATGAGTGTTTGGATCTGTATTACAACAAGAACAAACTGAACTCCATGCTATTGAAACTCAAGACAAGGTTCCCTTCAAACATCAATCCAATTCTTTATCCATAAGGTTTACCAAGAGGCCTGCAAACCCTATGTGCTATAACAGTTTTAACTGTTAGTAGGAAGGCTTTCCAGAAGGTTTAGAATTGTGATTATGAGAAATTCTAACCATTCTTCCAAAATAAACGTGGCAAAAGGTTAATGTCAGATGAGAAGACTTGGCTCACAGTCTCCGATTCATCCCAAAGGCGTTCCGGTGGTTCAAGGTCGTTGCAGGTCTGGTCAAATTCTTGCACAACAAATTAAGCTGATTCATGTTTTTAGTGGCTGCTCCTCTGGACAGTCATGTCAAAAAAGCAAACAGACTCCTTCCTCCCTGTAGGTCCCACAACATTAGGAGCATGGCACTATCCAAATAGTGCAAGAGCTCATTTCACTGTAAGAGGAGAATCCTAGCTCCTGAAAAACATCCCACACCAGACCAAAAATGTGGTGTAAAGTCAAACATTACACTTCACACAATGCAGACAGACAAGTATTGTTCTCCTGGCAATTGCTGGTGACTTATGTGCACCGTGTCTCAGCATCCGCTGAGCCCGAACACTTTGTGGCTGTGTTACTGTTGTTCCACTTCCACTTTGTTATAATACTACTGTTGCAGTACTAATAGTGACAAAATTTCTTGACCGTGTTCCTGAGTGCGACCCATTCTCATACTTGTTTGTCTTTCTATGTCTGTGATAATTAAAGTGATAAGAAACTCATAAATTAAATTAAACAAATGAGCAAATACTTTTAGCAACACAACTTAAAAGCCACTGTCTGTTCAGCACAGGACCCCGGTCATCACTGCATGTAATGTTCTGTGCAAATGGTGAGCATTTTATTCCAACATAAAATTGTAGTTAAAAATGTTCCTGTACCTAAAACAATGAGAATTGTTTATAAGTAAAATCACAATTTTTCTGAAAAATCCCGTTCAGAAAATAGTCCAGACTGTCAAAAATATTTCATAATTCTGAAACCAAAAGTGCACTTTTCTCTACACTTTTTTCTCTTAAATAAGCAGGCAAATGTATATATATATTTTTTTTTACATTTGTTGCGTATTTTTTCATTATTTCCAACACAACTTTACCAAGCCTGTGAAATGCTCTAAAATAAAATTGAAGTAGAAATATAATTAGTAGAAAATAACCAATTATAAACATACAAATCTTGCTTTTATGATTAGGTGACAATTCTCCTAGCTCCTGAAGTGTGTTAAAATAAATGTGCACATATATATAATGTTGTTTCTGCAGGGTTTGCATGTCATACATCACATCCAATATCAAATGTTTGTCTGTCTTACCTGAGATCTCTGGTTCAGATATTGTTCTTTTCCTTCTTATTCGACTGAAAGCATGTTGAGACTCTGGTAAATCCTGAAGCGCTTTGGTATTTTCTCTTCCTTTGATGTTTCCAGTCTGCATGGACACGATTACCATTTCTAGAAACACTGAAATACAACAATCGAATGCCAGTTGAAATCCCTACTGACCGTTACTTACCTGATCTCGGTGGCTGACCTTTTTCCCCTCTTCTCTCATGCGGCTGATGTCTGACTTGAGCCCCTCTACTTCAGCTCTCAGATCCACTAACTGGTACAGGGAGAGAGCTGACAGAGAAGAGGAGGTGACAGCAGCCAGTGTCAGCAGAAAAACTGGCCAAGATACCCTTCTTTCAGACGCAACTTGTCCAGTTCCGTGCTTCCCATCTGCTAAAACTGCCATTGCTGGGGAAGTTTGAACCCCCAGACAGTTCACACTAGCAGCATGACCGTTTTTACTCCTAAACTATTTCTCTTCTTACAGACCTCAATTACGAACAGTGAATGTTCTCTTTTCTAATTATGTTTTTTTCAGGAGCCGCAAGCTGCACAGAGCCTGGATTCGTTCAGTCCCGACTTCCTTAACTCTCGTTTTCTTTCAGTGGCTGAATCTTGTTTAGTCTGAGAGACTACGCAGTATAAATAAGTCAAACAAAAGACAAATCAGCTTCCTCCTCCGTGGTTCCGCAGAAGAAACCACACCAACAGCTTCCTGCCTGACCAGCAGCATGCCAAATCTTTAACTTTTTTTTTTTGCTTTCGTTACCAAACACATCCCTTTTGTTCCCAATCCAAACAATGAACTCATAGCAACATATAGGAAGGATGGTTGATATGAACACGGCACCTCTGGGATCTGCATGAAAGGATTTCAAGCTAATAAACACTTGAGAGAACGTTTATAAATGACTAAAATTGTCACAGACTGAAATGAGGAAGTGCAAATGCTTCATTGCTTCATCTTCGAGCGGCATCGTAACATGACAAAATGAACTTTAATTCCGAGAATTAAAATGTGAAGTAGGGACAAGTCACGCCATTAGTCTTCTATTTCTTGAAAATTATAATTATTATTTTTTGTACTTCAGTTTCCAACATTAAAGTTCAAAGTAAATGTTTTATTTTTACAGTTTTCAGTGGCCGAGGTTATGGTATATGAAATGAAAAACAAATATATTTTAATGCAGCCATTGACCCACTTCTGCTTACCGAAACACTGCAAAATTCCTGTAAATTTGCTAAATTTAATATAAATCAAAATATTTATACGGTATTTATTGAGTTCTGAGAAAGACACTAAGCAAAAAAGCGCAGAGGCTGTAAGAGAAAGATAAAGTCAGACTCGGATTAAGATAAGAAAATTTATAGCCACATTTCCTGCAAGACTTGACAGTCACTCAATCATGACTGTGTAAAAAAGTGGCGCTTTGAACTGCATATTTTTGAAAAAAAAGCACTGATTAAAAACAAACAAACATGTTTTTGTCCTAAGCAAAAACATGGTTTTGCTTAGGATGGTATTTTTCAGAATGAACGCATTCTGAAAAATACCACTAGTGAGGCACTACTCAGTTATTTGAAATATGTAAAAGGGTTTTTTAAAGATCAGTGGTGAACTACATTTCCAAATGATTCAGGGCTGCTATAACCTGAGAAAAACAGATTTTATTTGACAATCCAATATAAAAACAGAGCAAAATTAAATTAGCTACAGAAAAGATTTTTTGGACTTTTTTTCAACATTTTAACAGTCTTACCCTCCTCCATCCATGAAAAACACATTTCTGGCTCTCTCTACAAACTTGTCACTTGTACACAGGTCTTTGTTGACATGGCCCTATAGGTGGCAATCACATTTCTATCTAGGTGACCTTTGAAGGTCACTATTTGCACTAGATTTTTCTTTTAAATGACTGAATAGTAATACACACCATACATTTTGCTTAAGATAGATTAGAAAGATTAGAAACCATATATAATTTCATTCAACTTAATATCTTTGTGTATTTCTCTCACATAAAATCCCAATAAAATACATTGACATTTGGGGTAATAATGCAACAAAGGGTGAAAATGTTTTTTTAGAATATTAGGTGAGAAACTTATATATACTGGTTCACAGTATTGGTCATATTGACTGGTTCATATAGTCAAATGTGCCATTTATTGCTGAAGATTTTAAATGAAGGTAGGCTACTGGACTGCATTCCTGTTAGCATCAAGAACGCATACAGATGGATCCATTTCCAAATGCAGCAACATAAACCCAGCATATTTTCTTCTGATGAAAAACATCAATGTATTTATTTGTTTGAGTATTGTTTGAGATTAAATTCTAGATTCAATGTGTGGCTCTGATACCCCTAAAAGTTGCAGTGCAACAAACTACATTCAGAAGTTTTTTTTTTTTTTAATTACTACATATAGTCCACTTGTACATAATTCAGAGAACATTAGTGAGCAAACAGCATCACAAAGACCAAACAACAAACTAGTTTGCTATAAATAACTTACAGAGCACTGTTCAGTCTCATCCAAAAATGAAGGGTGCCACGAGTTGAGCAAGTGGTGCGAGTGCGGTGAAATTGATGGGGTTTGTTTGTGGCTCTTAGAAGCAGCTTTGTACTTCTCACACTACATAAAGCTTTCTGTCAGCAGTTTTTCTTTTTTCTGCTCAGAATACACGTAGCCTCATGCCAGTTGGCGGCAGAAGTGAACCGGCGATAAATTTACACTTACCCATGATAGTCGCAAAGCTTGCTAGCTACAAGAGTTAGCAACTAGTTAGCCTCGAGACACAGAATGCCGTGAAGACGTGAAGATGTCCGCCCACGACTGAAGCTTTTGGCTGACTGCGAGAGAGAAAAAAGACTACAAGAATACACAACATTATTAAATAGTCTTGCCTAGGATTGCCACCTTTCAGAAATTAAAATAAGGGACCAGTCCCTGTATATGTAAAGCGAGTAGGGGGGGAGGTTCCGGCGGCAGCGTGTCGGTTAGTGTGTGTTACCCAGAAAGCAGTTGGTCACAATATCGCAACACCAACACCGTGAGTAAAACAATGACTGGGGCAGCCTACTATATAAAGTACTACGGACACTTACATATTCGTAGGTTATGGAACAAATCGCGTCCCGTATCAGTTCAACGAGAGATGCTTCATTGAACAGTCAGTTATAGGACAGTTCCCGTATTTTACGGGATGGGTGGCAACCCTAGTCTTGCCATAACAAAACTAAAGGCTTGTAGCAAACTAAAGAGTTGTATTGCAATGTAAACAGTACCCTGGTATTTTCTTGCCTTTAAAATTCATTTGAACCTTTTGGGCTTCATGGTGTTCGTGACAGAACATAAAGTAATGGTGGAATATTCTCTGCAGTGCCATTTGAAATCATTCATATCATTTAAAGTTTTTACAAAGTATTTTATTAGGATATTCTGACAGGGCAACATCAGGTATCACCCCATAGTAACACATGGTGGTGGCAGCATTATGCTTTAGGAAAGTTTTTCTTCTGCTGAGACAAGAAAGCTGGTCAGGGCTGTTGGTACAATAAATATAGCTAAATTTAGGACAATCCGTGAAGAAATGAACAAACGTGAATCAAAACACCATTTTACTGTATCAATTTATTGCATGTTACAATACAGAAAATAGAAAGTGAAAATGTGTGCTTACAAAAGAAGTTGAAAGAAATAGAAAAGATACATAACTCTGAAATGGAAAGTCAGTCAAAGCGACTGCTTTGTTCCAATGATAAAAACAGCTCATTCACATGTCTCATCAATGGTTCTTTAAAGTGAAGTCATGGTTTAAAATCAAGGTGCGTGTACACAAAGTATTTCAACACTGTGCATGTTCATTCAAGAAGCTTGCCAAGACGAAATGTAAACACATGCCAGCTTGCAACATCAACTCTTAAAATATAAATTCATGTCAACATTTCCAACAGCAATCACTCTAAGAACATAGAAAAATATCACTCAAAGTAGCTTTGCACACCTAACATTTTCCTAAGAGAAAAAAATCAAGAGACATTCAATTTTATTTTATACTTTGTGTTAAAGAAACCCCTATTTTGTGACAATCTAAATTAAGTGTTATACTCATAAAATAGGTTTAAACTAGAAGGTGAAACAACATTTGGGTGAAAGGCAAATATCTTCATGAGTGAAGATATTTGACAGTCAGCAGAGATATCTGAAACAAAACTGGTGGAGGAAAAATAAGTTGATGTTCACACAGCTAAACTTAGATTGCACAAAATCAGCATATGGATTTAATATCATACAAAAATTGTCTGAAGCTGTTTAGTGCAACCAGTGGTAAGAAGTCACAGAAGTCGGAGGAAGGACGATCATTACACAATCTTTTTTTACGATGCATTTTAGCTAAAGACCACGCTTACATTCATAGTGGCCGCAGACCATTTTCAAGTTGTAGTTACATTGACAGACACCAGTTGGGTCTTTTCGCTGCTGTCAATCTGCTTTTTTTTCTCTTTTTTTTTTTGATCTAATATGCCTGAGACCTACTGAATATATTCAAATGGCTTTCAAACCACTGCTGTGCAGTGTGCTGCATTCAGAAAGCAAGAGTGGATAATAGGATTTTAATCTTCAGGTTTTAGCCCCATCCTGTGGAAGACATGCAGGAAAGGTTAATTAGCTCATTAAAAGCCCTCCCTAAGAGAGAAAAGCCGTTTTGCTATAGAAGCACAGGGAGACAGGATCCTTCAATTAACAATTAAAATGCAAAGGATAATAGCTCATAAATAATCACATTAGACTAAAAACGCTCACACTTTATTCCCAGTGTTTCAGGGGCTAACAGATTCCCCCCCCTACTGTAATGCAACACACACACCAGCATACATTGTATGTTTTAAAGGGGAAGGAACAAGCGCTGACCAATTACTGGAAATCCCCAGTTGAACTGGCCGGTGCATAAAACATGTAGGACAAACTGAAACGAACATGTGCCTTTGGAGTTCACAAAAATGTAGTTCTTAGGATTCGTTGCAGTTCACCAATAATCTACAGTGTTTTCTTGTTAGGTTGTTTCTTTCCTGCTTATTATTAATGACTCATTTATTCACATTACCACATCTTGGAAATAAAATGCAGAAATTTTGTCCTGAATCATCGAAAATAGATTCTCCACGTGAGCCAAGCTGATTACCATAGCAACCAGTTTTCTCTGAGTATTGCCACTTTGCACCAAGCATATCAATGTTAGTTGCTTAGTAATGACTAAAACTCATTTTGAGAGTTCCCCTGTTGGCTAGAGTGAATCTTGGTACATTTGAATATTTTCAGGAAATTAATTTATTTCAGTAATTCAACTTAAAGAAAGTTTAACTCATTTATATATTAATTAAAACTGAGTGATATTGAATCATTATAGCTTAAAACAATTTAACCCCCAAATTTAAATCTCAGAAATATGTTAAACTGCATACAAGCAGTTTAACATAGAACACAGAAGACATATGAAATATAGGGATGACTGCTGAGTTGACTGTAGTCCAGTAGGCAGTTTTGACCCATTTCTGGTAGGCCACAAAGGGTCATTAACAAAAAAAAGCTTTTCAATGTTAGCTTATATGCATAAGAGAATATAAACTAATAGTTGAGAGGAAGGAAAAAAATGTTCAGAAAGTGAGGACTGCATTTCAATTCAGGGTCTCCAGAGGAACCACATAGATGCATCCAAGACCTGTTTCATAAGTGTTTCATTGGTTGTGTTAAGTCACTTCTAAACCAGATAACGCCAGAAGCACCTTACCTGGGCTGAGGTGAAAACAGAGGGGCCTGGTTTTCAGGTGAATGGGAAAGGCCTTTTCCCACAGAAAAAAAAGAAGTTAATTTTGCATTTCATTTCAAAATGATCATAGTCAGGATGGATTTTGGAAAGATACAGAATCCAAGTTGCTAGAGGTTCAGTGTGAAGTTTCCACGGTTGTTGATGGTTTACGGGGCCATGTCATCTGCTGAGTTTTGTTCATAGTGTTTTATGACATCTAACTGGAACTTTTAGAGCACTGTATGCTTTCTTTTGCTCACAAGTTTCATGGAGATACAGATTTCTAGCTTTTTTTATTGAACCTGCTGTAACCTTTTATTTTTATTAGGTAAAGAAAGTCAATTTTAAAGTTTAAATTATGTGTAAGCCTTAAGCATCTAAATTAACATAAACACTTTTAAAATAATTGACAAATGGTATTACTTTTTTCATTTAAATTTAAGGAACAACCATACTTTTTGACAGGGTTCCAGCTCATTCAGATGGATCTGTATTTTGAAAGTGTCTAATCCTTGAGAAAGCAGCAGCTTCCTATCTCTAACAAAGAAGTAGTTTGACAGGATATAGGCTCTCAGCAAGTCACCTTATATTTCTCACCATTTCTTCGGTGTGAGCTATTGATAAATATGCAGCAGCTTCTCTTTATGTTAATGTGGAAGGCCAAATTTGAAGGTGCATATAAATATTTATCGTGAGAACGTTGTGAAATGCCAAGCTGCCGCATGTGTACATGACACTAAGGGGGGCTGGGGACACATCATTATATTCCTCAATGTATTCCTTGTAAAATGTAAGAACCCACACAAAGGAAGATTTGGTTAAATCTGAGCTGAAAGGTTCTGTGTATTAACAAAGATATTTACAGTACATCTCTACACACCACTCTAATTTACAAAATTAGACACGGACGTGTCAATTGTGTCTTGATCAATTTTCACAGGAACGCCACGGGGCCTTTTACAGTCAAACTTCTTTTAAAACTAGATCAGATGATTTCTGGTAAATTCAAAAGAACACACCATCAGATTCTTCTGTGGTTTCAGCACATCTTGTGACGTTAGCAACTACGCTCCGGCTCCATTCATAGAAAGGTCATAGACACATCCATTCATATGTGAAGCACAAGAAAACCCAAGAAGATATTACAATCTCCTTGACTCTTGAAATAGTGAAAATATTTTTAGCATATCAAATTTACAGAAAAGTAGAAAGAGTGAAATAAAAAAAAATAAAAAACCCAAACAAAAGCATAAAATGTACATTCACTCCAAAAACCAATGAAGTTTCTTAAATCAGCTCTTCACCCCCTAACCCGCCGTCAGATGATGGTGACGCTGGCTGAGGCCTGAGCACTCTCCTCGTGGGCGTGGCTCTTCAGCAGGTCTTTCATGAACTGCTCCAAAGCATCAAAGTAGCCCTGACACTGCCACGTGTCGTTGTGCGTGCCCTCTGGAAAGATGGCCAGCCGCTTAGTCCGTGCAAGGGACAGCTCGTACAGTTGTTTCATCATAACCGGTGGGATGAGTTGGTCCGACAGACCCGACACAAACAGCGAAGGCATGCGGCACAGCGCCACCTGTCTGTAGGACAGGAACTGATTCTTATAGCACCAGAAGGGCAGCAGGCGCATTGGCAAGAACGAGAAGAGAGTTGCAGCCATGTGAGGGATGCTGAGAAAGGTGTTTTCAACGATGATGGCCGCTATGCGGTGAGGGTTCACTGACGCAAGACGCACAGCTACAGCGCCTCCTAATGAGCGACCAAAGAGTACCACTTTTGTTTTGTCCAGGTCGGGGCGTGTCATGACATAGTCCAAGGTTGCTTCGGCATCCAGGTACAGCCCATCTTCACATGGCTCTCCCTCGCTTTTTCCGTAGCCACGGTAATCCACCAGCACCACATTTGCTTTCAGATTGATCAGCATTAGAAGTGCGTTTGGCACTCTGTGACCAATATTACCTGCGTTGCCGTGGAAATAAAGGATTGTAGGAGGAGCAGAGGAAGTGGGGCTGCTCTGATTGGTGGATGTGACGCCAGAAGCAGAATCTCCTCCTGTGTAACGAAGGAGGATGAGGTTGAGCTTCACACCGTCCTTGGTGCGAATATACACATTCTCGTGCAGGATTCCTGCTGGCATGGGAACATACAGGCGAGAGGAGGAAGGTTGGTCGGGAAAGTAGAGAAGAACATCCTGAAATTTGTAGAGGATGCCGGCTACAGATGCGAGGATGAGAGCGAGGAGGAAAAAACCTCCATACAGGTGGAAAGTGAGGATGAGAGCCAAAAGTGAAACTCGGCAGGCACCCCAGGACCAGGATACTAGAGTCAGGGTGCACCGCTCCATTGCCCCCCACAGTCTCCAGGGCTTCTCCATGGCCGCACACGAGCTGGGTCAGAAAATACACAATCTGCAAATAGAAAAAGTCCATGAGAATCAGAAGAGGGAAAAACAATTGTTGAAATCTGTAAAGACCAAAAATGCAAAAAACACACAATTTCTCTTTCAAAAAAATATTGCATATAAAGTAATAGGCATGGCAATGGATATGCTTATTATTTCTGGTAAGATAAATTTGAAAAGAAACACATAAATGTACTTACGTAATGTTTTCTCAAAATATTAAATATAATTTTAAGATCAGAATTACACTCAAAAATATTAAACCTTAGAGAACACCTTTAAAACTTAAAATCTAAAAATAATAAAATAAGAGCTGCATGATGTGCCATATCACAAACAGTATCTGGATATTATGAAGAAAAAGGACAGGAAAACATAAAATGTGAGCTACGCATAATCAGTATCATAATTGCACATGGTGTTGTGCAACCTAAAATAACATACATGGGAAATTAGGTCAAATTAATAACCTAAAAAAAACAAAAAAAACAACAACAAAAAAAACTTGGATGCTTATCAAACTGAAATTTAATCAAATATGAAAGAAACAGGCACCTAAAAATAACATCAGGGAGTCATAAAAAACAAACAAGAAAAACCAAAGGGCACATTTTGTATAATATCACTACAAACATAGAGGACTGATGTATTATGTTAAATCTACATCTGTCTTGGTGTAATATGTTTAAATGTTTGCCAATCCATAGGAAACAAACATAACATACAATAAATAACGTAATGATAAAATTAATATGATGCTTATTGGATTGAGAAATGTTACAGAGCAAACTACAACTCCTTATCTATTACAGGGAGAGTCCCTGTATGAGATAATTTTTTTAAATAAAAAATGTGGCATTTAAGCAATTTAACACTCGGCCATTTTGACAAAATATAACATCAGCATTCTGAGACATAATAACAATACAAGAACGAAAAATGACTGAGCCCCACCCACAATGAAGAAATTGTACAAGCTACTGTTAACCTGGGAAACCGTGATGAAGGCATACTGCGGTTGGATGTCTTCAGAGGTAGCTGTGCCGCTATGCACATAACGTCAAACGGCAACCTAACTCATTGTAAGTCGTGTTTCTAGTCTTTCACAAGGAACTCCCAAATCGATAAAGAAGATACTTCCAGTAAATGTGAACTAAACCCCGTCAGAAATGTAACCATAAATGCAGACGAGTTAGCTGAGTGCCAAGAATGCTAACCAACTAAGCTATCTTTGGCAGCCACTGGCTGTTAGCACGGCTGGATGTAGCTTTTGAAGCTAGCTACCTAGCTGTCATCAAAGGGTGGACTAAGTAGCCAGCTACTCACCCTTCTCTCATTTTTAGCGTCTCAGCTGGATGGATTGATTACAAAATAACGACACAAAGACGGCGAAGTAACTGTCATTCAGCTTTAGATCGGTTCACGAGTTTATAATTAATGCAGAAAGACAACTGAATGACACCTACTACCGGTAGAGATAGCTACACAGGTTAGCATTACTGGCGCAACCCCTATTCAGTTCCGTGTATGAAATTCAGTCCGTAAAGGTGTTCCGGAAGATATGTGATCGGTTTCCATTTAGAAATGCATAATTGGCGTTATCGCAGATGACAACCTTGACAAAAACTGATATAACACAATATTAAATGGTGGAGTTTAGAAAAATGTTGAAGAAATAAAAGCATGCAATTAACAATATGTGTACTTCTGTCTGTCTGTACTTCTCAAACTTTATCCACCAGATGTCGCTCTTGGAGAGAATATGGATTTCGAATATTTCTATCTCTGTCTGTCCATCCGTCCGTCCATGTTTCGATTCCTTTTGATTGTATACTTCCACATTGTGTGTGTTCTACATATTCCTTGTACAGATCTTTCACAGATCATTTTCCTACATAGCCATAATTATAACTGCATAGTTTGTTTAGGATACCCCATCCATTTATAATTTATTCCTGCTTGTACAGTTTTCCACTTATATTTTGTCAGTGCTGCACATTTTCACGTTTCAGTTGCCATTACTTTTCCAGTTATCTATATTTCGTGTGTTTCCCTTTACATGTTGCTGCAGACACAGTAAAAATGAATCTATTCTGTTGTATTCTTGTCTGAAGAGTACGCTGTGTTTACACAAATATGACAAAAACAGCTAAGGCGGGTTTATTGAAGTTTTTCCCACTTCTTAGGCTGCTCCTTGGTTTTGTTGTGATTTGCATCGTAACACATTGTGTCACCTTGAAGTAGTCAGACTGATTTCATAAATTAGCACAGCTGTTGGCTAATCAGCCAAGTTTTCTTGATTTAGTTCTACAGTGACACGGAGGACAACATCGTAACCATGGTTAGGCCAAAATTTGCAACAAACGTTATATGTAGTTTTATCATTGTGAAGCTTCTAGTTTGTGCATTCACATCTGGGAGGGGAAATGTAAACACGTGAAAGCAACCTATGAATCACTAACTGCAAGTGAGATATGCATCATTTTCAGATATTTCTTGAAGTGTAATCACACATATGACGCAGTGGATTATATACTATATACAGAGTAACAACACTGGCGGGTCACCTTTTTACAATTTCTAGTTCTTCAAATTTATTTTTGAATTTGATGCCTGCAATATGTTCTGGGGAGGATGGGGTAAGTTTTGTCACTTTGTGAACAACAGTGTGAGCAAATAGTCCAAAAGTTTAAAAACAACATTTCCCAATGTCCAATTTTAAATAATTTAGGGATTTCATCGTCTTCAGTCCATATTAGCATCAAAATATTCAGAGAATCTGGAGAAATCTTTGCAAGTAAGCGACAAGGCCAAAAATCAACATTGAATGCCCTGACCTTCGATCCCTCGGGAGTCACTGCAGTGTCACCATTGTCAGTGAACATTGCTACATCAAGTGCAAGTCAGAACTCCTCAATGAAAAGTGAAAGCCATGTATCAACAACACCCAGAAATGCTGTTGGCTTCTCTGGGCCCAAGTTCATCTGAGATCGACTGACACAAAATGGAAAAGTGTCCTGTGGTCTGACAAGTCCACATTTCAAATAATAATAATAATAAAAAAAAATCATGGGTGCCATATTCTACAGGCCAAAGAGGAGAAGGGCTGTCCAGACTGTCTTATCTGGACAGTGATTGTACAGGATTGTGTTAGTGCCCATGGCTGGAAGTAGGCAAGAAATCCACTGTGGTCAGAAGGAGATGGACATTAGGTGTGATGCTATCAGATGTTATTCCAAATACCTTGCTTGTAACAAGTGATGAATTACCACTGAACTAGTTTCTGTCTATTCTGCTCTAATCTTTGCCATCAACAGGACACTTTTGTCCACACAGCTGCTGCTCACTGGGCATTTTCTCTTTGTTTTCCTTTTTTTTCATTCCCTGTAAATTCAAGAGATGACTGAGTGTGAAAATTCCAGATCAGCTGTTTTTCCAAGTAATCAGATCTGCCAGTCTGGCACCAACGATCATGCTGGATTCAAAAGTCACATTAATACCATTTCTTTCCCTTTCAGATGCTTGGGTTTAAGCTTCACCAAGTTGTCTTTATCACATGTTGCTGTGATTGGCTGATTCCCCAACCGAGTTAACAAGCACGGGAACATGGACACCTAAAAAAGTGCCTGGTGAGTTTAAAAACTACACACTATTGTACTATTAAAAATGTATTAACCTAGAAAATATTTAATTTTAGAAAATACTTGCAGATCATGCTCCCACATTTCTTCTAATTCTTTAATTTTTTTTTCAAATTTAACTTTAATTTTAATAGATAGTTCCTTCCTCTTTGCTTTGCCTCTACATCACAGTTGCAATTAGAATGGAAACACAGGATTAAGAGCTAAAAGTGAGGGACAGGGGTAAAATAGGATTTAACCTTACTTTGCCATTTTGGAATGCAAACATATGTGCTATTTAGATTAGAAGTTAAATACAAAAATCTGCTATTGAGCTATGGCATCATTTTGTAGCCAGTAGCCTTGCGCAGTAAGGAGCATTTTTTTTTATTCATATAAATGCAGTAAACTGTATAGTGCAACATGTATCCACACACACACACACACACACACACATACTCATACTTGTCTCTTTGAATTATAGGCTGTGCTGCATTCTGATGGATTTGGTTTATAAGAGACTGACAGCTGGCAACTTCACTCTTTCTTACCTATGACTCAATTACCTTTGACATGGCAGTCAAAACATCTATTACGCACACACGTACACACCGACAATCTTCCACACAACCCCTCTCTGTGACTTCACTCCAGATCCCATGGCTCAATTACTTGAAATATAGCACCAAACAGCTGGAGGGCTTTAGCTCAATAACACAGCGTCAGAGCAGCTATATGACGGGGAGTCATTGTGATGACCTGGCAGGGAATATGCTACCACCAGGCTGACGGAAATACTTATCATTCACCTCACAGCGTGCTACCAGTGGCCACCCAGGGACGAAGTAGACATTCCAAAAGGCAGCCATGTCTCCCTTTGATTATGTTAAAGGTTGAACCTGAACTACTGCTGGAGCGCTGATGTTTCAGTTTTGTCACAAGTGTTTTATGACCGATGCAGTGACGTTATTGCTGTTTATCATTCTTGCAGTCGTTGCCCCTTTTTTTTTGTTCTGGTTATGGTTATCTGAAATAAGTCATTATTATGACCAGTAGAATGTGAATACAATGTCATACCAAAGGTGATGTTAGTATCTATGGCTACAATTCAGATATCTTGTCACCTTGGAGACAAAGCATTGATCTGAGTCAGAAAGGACGGGTACGCTGTGGCAACTTACTTTAAACAAAACACTTAAGAGACTGCAACTGTTGCCATTACATTATTTTCCACTTTAACTCTGAAGACATTTCCTCTTAACTCGTTGAGAATTTATTGTAATATAGTTAAAGACAACCTTAATTTGGAGTTCACATTTTTTTTTAGCAATGTGTATTAAAGGTAGAGCGAAAGGAAGCTACCCTTACTTGGCACTATGTCCATGCGAAGCATGACCTACACAGTGTGACTGCCAGGAATAAATTAACTGGAAATCGCTGGATGTCTAAAGCAGCAATTAGGCAGCAGTGCTATGGCAGAGGAAGTAAATGTTTATTAAAGGCTACATTTCCCCCATTTCCCTTGCAGTAAGCCTTCTGTTGCATCTATGATGATATCTATCACTTTAATTGGCCGTCCTACAGTTTTGTGTCTTCATATGTTTATCCTGCGTGAAATATGGCAATCATCTTGCGATATCCAGGGTAATTACATGGGAACTGGGCATACTAATTGGATCGGACTGTAACATGAGGCTTTTGTGTAAAGATGGGAGACTTATAATAGACACCTGGTTGCTTTACATGCAGAAAATTCATGTATTCTGAGAAAATTAGGCCATTTTAATGAAAGTAATCACATCTTAAGCATCTTTACAGTATGGATAATGTTAAACTGGTCATTATCCATCTTCTGGTATTTTATGTGCACTTTTTATCCTTTCCTGCCAGTAATCAAAAACAGCTGCCTATTTAAGGGCTGTAAATTTGGCAGAAAGCTTTTGTCAGGAGACATTTTATCTAACTTTGCATGAAGATTGAAAGCAAAGTCAGTTGCTGGTTTGGCCCCAACTGATCTAGCAACTGTGTGCTAAAACCTCTGAGGTTACTAATAGTCCTTTTGAACTCAAGCACTCAAATCTCTAAACTGTGGCATCTCTTCTAATTCCCTTGCTGTAAATATTTCATGCAATTAATTAGTATGCTATATTCATTGTTGCACACACACACACACACACACCCACACACACACACACACACACACACACACACACATATATATATACTTTTTTTTTCTTTTTTTCCATTGCTGAAATGAGTATAGTTCAGAACATAAACCACAAACCAGGAAAGGTTACGCAACTTTTATTAACAAATCACATAACGTACAAGATGGACAGCAAGTGCATCAAAAATCAGATTCATAATAAGTAGCACACATACTCACTATTTTAGTACTTGGTATTACACAGGCGAGCTTCATTTCTTCATGCTTAGATGTAGTTAATTTAGATGCATAATCATACATCGGAAGTGTAAAGTATTAATAAAATAAACAAGTTACATGTTTTAAAGTAAATCTCCTGCATAGGTAAGGTTAGGTAGGACACATACCTCTAGTAATTAGTAATCCATGTTTGATGTTTTAGTGTTTATAGAAATCAGTATTGTTTGGAACCGAAAAGTGCAATTACCTCACATTTGCACTTAAGTGCAGCAATTGAGATAATATGTATTTTCCAGCACTCACTAACCACCACCTATCATTAGACTCAGTCTTAACCTCAGTTACCGTACCATGCTTCGTTTGTCGACTTGCATGGAACTCTTCATCTTGGGAAGAAAACTACAAACGTCCACCTTTACAATGCACATTCTCCATTTAACAGAGGCACAGCCATAAACTAACACTATAGCAGAAGTTCAGCATCAACAGCTGCCATTGGACTATTTGTGAAACCGTATGCAAAGACTCACAGAGTACTGAAGCCGTATTCTTTGAAAAATGCTGTCACATTCACGTAAAGTCAAAGGTACAAAACGATGAGGTTGATATTAGGGCACAACGGTTCACAAAGGATATCCCTATCCACTCAAAGAGTAAATTCACTCAATTTAGAGGAAGCTTAGTCACTTTGTGAAGGTCAGTTAGACAATGTGTGGTTATTTGAGTTGCTTTGGAAGATCTCTTCTGACACCGCTGATTCCAGAGGACATGTAGAGTCTGGTCTCCAGTAGAAACGGAAGGGTTGTGGTCCGGATTAAAGGTTACTGTTTCATCCGGTGAGGACTGAAAGGTCATCTTTCATTTCTCATTTAATAAGTAGATGTGTTTGTGCTGAGGAGTGTGGGTTCCAAGGTCTGGGTGTGTTGGTATACAGTCCATGTACTGAAATTGAAGATGGGCTGAAAAGCCAAAACTGAGTACTCTTGTACAATTAAAGATGCAAATGTAATGAAAGATAAATTTGGGTGTATTTTCAATGTGAACCAGAAGAAAGGAAGGAACTCATAAAAGTAGTAGAAAGATGTCATGATTTGTCAGTGTGTCAGCAAACCATGCTGACATACGTGACTTGCTTGAAAAACACATATGGTGGCTATCTACTGGCATATTTTAGTCACTCCAGCCTTATCAAATAGAAATTCACTTAATTGTCTCAATCGGATCTTTAGTTTCCACCAGATTGTAAGAAGCCACTCTCCAGTGGGTAATATTTCTTTGTAAGATGTGAACGACTTTCTTTTTTGTGGTTCATTTACTAAAAAATAAATGATTAAAGATGGGACACTCTACTGAACACCTCAAGCGACTATTCTGCATTAACCAATTTTAGAATTGGGTTTTGAAGCACTGTTCAGAAAAAAACGAGCTCTACAAGACAGAGATGGATATAATACAAATCTCTTGTGGAGATGAGATGAGAAGCATAGTGACAAGTTTGTTTAGCACCGAAGGGCAGAAATGTGTAAAATGTCTTCTTGTTTTTATGGTGAGCTTAAGACCCAATTTAAGTTTGAAAAGTTTTCATTATACAAGAATCAGGTCCAAGGTCAGCTGACTTTAGGTTATCCAACTGTAAAAAACTGGAATATTGCCTGAAGATGAAGGTGGAGAGATAGGAAAGGAAAAGGGGAAAAAAAAACATGTACTTGTGTAGAAGGGCTTTATGGGGCAAAAGGAAAGTCCCTGCCATTTACCTTTCCTTTACACACTTAGTAAAATGGTTTTAAGATACATTAAAAATGTCACTGGACTATTTAAAAAGCTTTTAATGACAGATGGATGAAGAATGTAAGGAAATGCCTTGAAAAATCATCCAAATATTTAAGAATTTATTGGCTCATGTTCTTGAGATGCAGTGAACTTTGCTTGCAGGGTTGTTACAGTATTAAAACTCGATATCGATGCCAACAAACATATTTGTTTGATACTGTTGCAACATATTCTGAAGAAAAATATGTATTTCTATTTCAAAACAAAAAATATGATTATGTACAATGTGACGAAATGCGCAAAACCAACAACTGGGAGCCAATTCAGCCCATGTTTAAATAATATATAATTTAAAAGTGTAAATTCTGTATCTCAAAGATTAATAACCAAGGTAGAACTTTGAATAAATCGTGTTATCCTTTTTGGAAGGGTATACTTTTGATTCAGTTGTGCAATTATTTTATTTTATTGTATTATAGTTGCTTATCTTTAGCGGGCCACTGTGTGATTCCATTTGCCTGTCAATTTGCCATTGGCATCATTAACTTTTAATATTGAGGGACAAATGAAATATTACTCTATAAAATAATAGGTAAAATGGTTTTGGTGCATGCAAAACATATTTTTAAATGGTGGGTTGAGACAGGTTCCTGCTTTTTCTGGTCTAATCGTCAACTTCTGTTTGGCTCCACTATAACCTGTGATATTATGAGTTACATTAACCTCCAATGCCTTTATGACTAAACTGAGGCGTAATGGAAGGGGTGCTGTGGTTTGTTTTATTGCTTCGCTTTAGAAGCTGTTAAAGCCATCACTTGATTAACAGAGCATGTTCAGGACGGAGCACTGCATGGTCAAAATGGAGAGCTGTAGAGATCAGACCAAAAGAGCACCATCCTCGGGGTGTCCTTGTCTGTGAGGCTAATATTTAGACAGTTAGCATTAGCTTATGTCATCTGGGAGGTTAACTTCTTCACTGCTTCGGATACAGGAGCTTTATCGATTTTTTTTAAGTTGCTCTCAAATATCCGTGTCACTTAGTGTTAGCGCAGGTAGCATGTGGCATCTGACATTTTCTTTCTTTTTGTTTTTTTTTATTTGCCTCAGAGGAAAAGTGCCTCCAAAATGGTTGGGTTTAAATATTCTAGACTTCAGTGATATCCAGGGATAAGCAAGAAATGTTTTGTGGTCAGAGATCCACCTTCCTTTATCTTTTAGCCTTTCCTTCTGTAGTAAAACAGAACAACAACTTTGGCTCTGCTAACCTTTCAGTTTATCGCAGTCTCCTCCTCTCATCTTATTACCTTTCTCTACAATGTTCCTCTGTCCTACTCACACAATCGCAGGTACTTACTACCAAGCACCAGCCCCCCCCCACCGCCACCCAGAGGCCCATACAATGAGAACTTAATGAAAAGGTACTTTACACAGGCAGCTTTGCACTGGGGAGACACCTTTAACTGCCACTGGTAATGGCAGGAATTAACAGAGAGCAGCTCGTTCTGGGTCTTCGTGCATGCGTGTGTGCGTGAACATGCACTTCCTGATGACTGTTTGCAATGTTTGCTTAAGTGAGTCATTGAGATTTTGTCCTATATTGCGTGTGCATGTGCTAGTTCACCACCCAGCAATATACAGCAGCAGTTCATCTGGTTGATTTATCTCTCCCAGGCCACTGTGCTCCGGATCCTATCTTGATTACAGTGCATCACTGCAGCCAAAGCCATGGCCCCCCTGCGACCCCATAAATTAGCCCCACTCTGTGATGGGGCCTCTCAAAGTCAGATGATACCAATCCATTTGAGATGATTGATTTAACTACAGACATAACTTCAGCATATCATTTATGCTACCCGGAGTTCGGCCTTCGAATCGAAATTCACAGTGGTGCGATGCATTATAGCTCGGTTGAGAACAGGGGCCGCCAGTGAGAATGGATGTCGTCCCATAAATCACTGTTAACGGGAGGTTTTGATGGTTATGGAAATTGTTCACACCTTGACAGAAAAAGGTAGCCGAGCATACCTGTCTCTTTCTTATTTTCCTATCAGGCTGAAACTGTCTTATGGAGGTAAAACACGGCAACGTTCTTCAATCCTAGTTTTATGCTGAGGCACAGTAGACAGAGACGGCACAGAATTTATCGCTTTTGACCTTTTGCTGAACTTTACTCTGTCTTTGGTAGAAATTTGCAGTCTTGCAGTGAGGAGAGAAGGAAGGGGACATGTCCAAGTGAGGAAAGGGAATGGTCTTCAGATTGACAGTAAAGTTGCGACTACTAAATGTGTGAGGATGACAGAGCGTCCCTGACATCAAAAGCTTATTTCAAAGATCACATTTGCAGAGCCGCAAATGGGCAGATAATGCAATTTACAGTGACACTACCCTTACATTTAACCCTGTCGTAATGGCATTTGGAGCGGAGAGGGAGAGAAAGATATGCAATTGTTGCTAATTGAGTAATTCCTAGGATTTTGCATCGCCCAGAGAAACACAGATGCTGTGATCAGAAGAAGAGAGTGCAACAACTAGGGGTTGGGTGGTGGAGGGGGTTCGATTTGCACGTGGCTCGTAGACTGCAGAGTGTTTCTGCAAAGTCATCTGAGGTCAGTCAGTCACTATGATGAGAGAGAAGATGCAGAGCAATGGCTCAGTACAGAAAATCATCATGCAAGCCTGGACTTTAGATAATGAATAACTCTGAGCTTTGTTTACTAACAGATGGACTGCATGGAAGGCTAGATTACTGCAATGGAGATTACATTCTGGTTTTGATATTAAAGCGTGTAACCACTCCCCATTGGAATCTCAGATGTAAAGACAAACAAGCGGTCGATTTCTGCATATTTTGGACATGTTCCTGTTCTAAAACACCTCAATCTGAAGGTTGGATTAACTTCATAGTACACAGTCAAGTTCTGCGTGCGGGACTTACGGACTGATTTTGGATACTTCATAATGAAACCACAAAGAGATGGCTCCAACAAATTAGTGAACCTCAATGTGTTTGATCAAGCAATGCGGTATTAAATATAACTGGCCTCTAAGTTGACCAATTTAGAATTTTGTTTGATGTCCTGTGCTGTAAATTGTGACAAATGCATTGACATAAGCAGCAAGAAAGAATCATTTCAATGAATTAAAACAGATGTACCCCATGGCCAAGTTTTTGTCTAATTTCTTTTCAGCGTATAGATATGATTTAAACCAACTGTTGAAGATCCTCCTAGGAATGGGTGTCACCAATTAGCTGTGGCTATAAACACTGTGAAGCAGGGATTATATTGTTTTGATCTATGTTTCTTGTATCTTTCTCTATCTAATAAAATGTAAAAAGAAAAAAAATTGTGTCTTGTGCAGTTATACAGGTATATGATGATGACCCTGTTTTATTATGGCAAGGACATCATATCCATTACAGCACATCTGCTGCATTTGAAGTCTATCGTAGCATATTTTGATGTCATGTCTTATGTTGAATGTAAACACAACTGTGTCGATTTGTAATAAATATAAAACTCTGGACTAGGCACCAGCTTTAAGAATTAGCATACACCACAATTAGCAAAGTGCTCAGTTGCAACAGACGTGAAAATAAATTGAAAAAAACGAAAGCGGATTTTGCTTTCTAACTGTAACAACACACCAGCAAGTATCTCATTTAATGAAATTATCCAATGATCTTGTATGTTTGAATGCATTCATTTATTTCAGACTGCAAATACCTTGACGTCATGATTGATGAAACACTCTTTTTTTTTAATTTTCATATTTACCAACTGTTAAACCAAAATCAAGGATTGATTTCTTTTTAAGAGCAGAACTTGCTTTTGCTGTCAGAGCCAGTAAACACCTCGCTGCTGCCAGTTTCCTTCCTGTGCTTCTGCCAGCTGTCTGACACTGTTGGACACAGTGCCTTGAGTTTCATAACAGTACGTAAGTCTCCAACACATCAGTGCATGTTGTATATTTTGGCCAGCTGGACATTTTTGTCCATGCACAGATATTTCCGTTACAGACGTTTTATGTCAGTACTTTGGCTAATCAGAGTTTTGCATTTTCTGCCCCCTTATTCTGGAACGTTCTACAGCAAGACCACAAACTCTGAAATCGAAGCTCTGTCTGAGATTTTAAGCACCTTTTTAAGACCCTCAGATAATGGAGACTTGTTGTTGCTTTTAGTGGTTTTGGTATCCGTTGTCTTATTTGTGTTGCATTAGCTTTGTTTTAGTGTTATTTGTGTGAACAGGTTCTACTTGAAAATGAGATTAATTGTGGTCTCAGTGAGGCTAACCTGTACAAATAAAGATTTACAGTAGTCAGATGCTGTTATTTATTTTGTTTGTGATTTTTTTGTTTGTGCTAATTATCTGGGTAAATGGTGACTACATGATAAGACATGATCAGTGGTTGATAAATAGAAACTTTAACTCAACGGCAATCGGGAATTGTAAAAAGCTACTTTCCTAGCCTTCCACATTTCTAACCAAGACTGCTGAAATATGATTTTATTTGCCCATTACCTGTCTTAGAACTCCACAAAATATGTTTCCTTTTCAAAATGTTTTAATTACAGAAATGTAGGAAGAAAATGAAAAAAAAAGACAGAATAAGACAAAACCTTGTCAGTGGTGAAGTTGTCGTCTCAGAGAATCGTGGGTTCAAATCTTGACTCTTTGAAATTTCAATGTTGTTTCCTTTCTCTTTGCATTGTAGCAGTGATGGGCTACAAATTGCTCACTTCCCAAACGTCATCCTAACATATGCTAGGTAGTTACGTGAATATTGAGCGTTTGACTCCTGAAAGATTAAAGGTGGAATAATTTCTGCTCTAGAAACTCATAATGCTATTCATATTCCATGTTATCCAGGATTTAACTCCACTTCTGTCTCTTCAAAGGCTGAAATATGCCTTTTTTTTTTTTTTGGTACTTTTTTTGTTGGATCCAGGGGACAACATCTCTCTTTCATCAGACTGCGCTTTTTTCTGACAGCACAGATTAGTGAGAGGGAAATGCATTTAGAGATGTCAGGCTCATTATCTGCTGCTCACACTGAGGCTTAGCCGTGCTTTTGCAACAATAAATGGTTCATCCAAGGTCTTCTATGTTTTTTTTTTGTTTTGTTTTTTTCTCCAACGCATTTAGCTAATAAAAAATTATGTACACTCACAGCACACAATGGATATTGAATTCAAACGATGCCAGCAGGTCTGTGCAGGTGAGGAGGACCAGCTAGTTTAAATCGGTTTGATTTTAGTCAAGTTAATCTGTATTGAATCTCAACAGAAAAAGCGAGCAGGTGAGAAAGAATTCGGAAACGGAGAACAAAAGAGGTACACCGGGTCCAGCTTGAGTTGCCGTTGACAGGCTTGGTGACATAAACAATTTGGGAGGGCCTGAGCTTTCTCAGCTGGAGTGCAGAGCCTGAGTATTAGCCCTGCAGCTCATGTAAACTCTGCCTTCTGTTGTTTACTCTCAGGCTGACTACGAGTTTAGGATGTTTTCTGAAATGTGTACAGATACCAAACAAATCTGCTTTGCTTCATTGTGAAAGCTTCTGTGAATGGCAAAAACGTTCTTTAAGGTGTTCCTTGTTGTTAAATTATGTTTGCCTGAGTTAAAGGATGCTAAACGTATTACAGCTGTCTTCATGTCATTTCATTTCTGCACCTTTATTTAAGAGTAAACTTGAGGTAACTTAGCAAAATAACTTAAATTTAAGGAAGCCTGGTAAAGAATGATATGAAATTTCACCCAAAGGTAAAGTGTTTTCATGTCGTATGTCTAGTATATGAACAGATAACAGCATCACATAAAACATGCCTGTCAAAAAGGGGCTGATATGAGTATGAAACGGGGTGAAAAGTTAAACAATCCCAGATGGGTGCCACCTTCTATGCAGCAAGAGAAATGATACATTTCAATTCAAACAAACTTTGCCTAGAAAAACAAAACAAAACAAAACAAACAAAAAAAAAAAACCTTTGTAATCTGCCGTGACATATACAAAAACAAAAACATAATGGAGAAATAGTAACATGAACAGCAATGTGGAGTAATGCAGAAATAGTTTCTGACGGTACTTTATTATGCACGATCTCAAAGAATTACAAAATAATTATAGAATAATAATCTAATCAAAAATCTGAAAGTGAGGAGCAGGTAGAAGTACATAAAAACAAGATAAAAATAAATAAATAAATAAATAAATAAATAAATAAATAAATAAATAAATAAATAAATAAAATAAAGGGATCAACTTAATAGTTTTACAAGGAGGAACAGGAGATTTTTGTGTGAGGATCATTCTGCAGGAAAACTAATAAGTGTTTACACTATTCCCCTCTCATATTTGGATTACAGTGGCAATTCATAGAGTACAGAGTAGGAGATCCACAAGACCTGCGTAGATTCCTGATCTTCACCAATTCAAATTACACCAATTGAAGTCTTAGAACCAAACTCTATCTATTTGTATTTTCTATTGCCCTTAATCTACTATTAAACTTAAAATATTAATAATAAACTCATAGTGTTGAAAGATGGTTCCGCACTAAGTGCTTTCGACCTGGTCTTTGTATCCTGTAGGTTACACACTTATAAGCTGTGTTACCTTTCTGACAGGTATTTTCTTTGAAGCTGCAGTCTGGATGAATACAGATATCCAGAAAGAAGAGTGGGAATATGTGATAAGCCAGGAATTCAATATCCTGATGGGAACGGAAATCTGTGATGATGAGCCACTGAAAGATTTTAGAGCGTTTTTTTTGTTTTATTATTATTATTATTTTAATGGCAATCCGGTGTGGTAATTGATCAGAGAGAGAGTAAAACCCCCTTGTCTGCAGAAAGGCAGCACAAAGGGAGTGGGGGAGGTTCATGCGCAAAATTGCATCTAAATCTTGACTGAAATTCGACATGAGCCAAATTATAGACGGCTCAAAAAGGAGAAAAATCAGCTGGAGGCAGTAATAGAAGGAAGAACAAACATCCACATATTTGGACGAAACTAGAGAACCAGGAGAGGAGCAAGTGAGGAACACTGGATCCATTTTGGATCGCTGTTGACAGCATGATGACATGTTCAGCTTTAAATGACAAGACCTTATTAAAAAAAATAAATAAAAAAGACTTGTGTGATCACCGTGAGAGGGTTTTAGTCTCACATGATGATCAAAATAATTAAATCAGTATAAAAGCAATATTCTTCAGTGGATCTTATTTCAGATTTTCATTGCCAGTTTGCAACATCCAAGGCAGGGCAATGAGCCTGGGTGGAGGGTGTGTGTCTCTTTCAGCCAATCAGAGAGTGATGTGGCTGTGTTTCCCCACCTCCCCCCCCTCTTCATGCCAGACTGATGAAGGCCAAACAAGGAGAGAGAGAGAGAGAGATAGAGAGAGAGAGAGAGGGAGGAGAAAAGAAAGATGGCCTGAAGATTTTAATTAGAAGAGAAAAAAAACAGTCAAATCAGGGTCAAGGAGATTTGAAAAGGAATGTTTCAGATGGCGGCTGTAGGAAAGGAATGGGGAACGCTGAGAAAATAGAATGAATTGTAAGGGTTGTTCAATTAGTCAAATTTATATTCCATTTCTGATTTTGACTCCAAACAGCCAAAAAATGGGCTAAACATCAAAAAAGTATAATCATAAAAATGTGTTGAAAGTGAAAAAAAAACCATTGAGAACAATGATAATTATTATGTACTACATAGCTCTACAGCCCTGTGACAAATATAAGGTTAGGGAAGAATGAGAAGAAAAAAATGACATTGATTTTCCTTTTTCGTGACGATTTTAGTAGGTAGGTGAATAATTTGCAAAGTGAACATGTCGAGACTGAGATGATTCTTCCCTTTTCTTGTTCTATTTCTGTGTGAAACTACTGGGTCCAGGCTCGCAGCCACCTCTACGCTCCCCCCCCCCAAGCTGGAAAGCTTTTGGGAATGTAGTAAAAATGAAAGAAAGAAAAGATCAAAGTGCTTAAAAGTCTCAAGGAAATGCAAATGTCTTTTTTGCTGAAGCATCAGTACTGTATCAGTTTCAGTTTATGTTTGAATTGCAAAATCAAGACAGATTGTGTATGTTTTATTGTTTAAACTACATAAAAAAATATCTAAGTAGATACTAAAAACGCTCAAGCTGTTTATTTGATCATTTCTAATTTTTGACATAATTCTTGTCTGACTTACAAAGGTGTTTTTTTTTTTTTTTTTTTTTTACAAATCACAGAATTCTGTAAAGACAAATGCAGACATTGCTTACAAAAAAGTATAGTGAATTGTGCAAATGATCGTTTTATGTAACAATAGGTGTAGCACTACAGTGACACAAGATAATCAATTCTACACATGCCGCATCAGAGAGAACACACACATTGCATGGATAGTGGATGAGTCATGTCTGCCAGCCTCTACTGTTCTTGTGATGGCTCGAGATTTAAGGGCTCGCTATCTGCATTCATCTCACAGATGCAACCCCCCCACCCCTTCCTCCACCCCTTTCCGTCTCTCTGCTCGCTCTCTCTTTCTTGCTGTTGCACAACTTGTGTTTCCCTCACACACACATAACAGGTAGAAAACACTGAACGAGTGTGTGTACGTGTGAAAGCTGACAACTCTCCATATGTTGTGCGCGGCTGCCACTGTCAGGATCTGATATAAGTCAAAAGATATGGAAATTATTTTATGATAATCCAGACTATCTCTGTATTTCCCAACAGAGAATGGTGAGACAAATCCACCGATCCACAGATCTGAATACCAGCACAAACACAAAAAAGTCACATTCAGGGTCAAATGTCAAATACAAAGTATTCGCTGTGCAATTGTGCAGTTAAAGGACAAAATTTAGACAATTTCTGTCAAAGTAGGACATCAATTCCTATGAGGCATAATCACAGCTTTATGCAGTGACATAATGCGTGCGAGAAAGAGTGCTGAATGAGCATCGGAGCTTTCTTAGCAGTGACACAACAACGCTGTCCAAAGCAGCATCTTTATTTTCACTTCTGAACACTAGCGGTAAACATCCACAAGCACAAAACATCAATCAAGCTGAACCTCCGTGTAACATCTTGGCTGTGGACATGATCTCTTTCAGCAACTTTAGCTGGTTTGAACATAATACAACGCAAGCTGCTGCCTTGAAGCAAAAAAAAAAAAAAAAAAAAAAATCAGGTTCAAATCCATGCTGTCGTATTTCTGCATGGAGTTTGCATTTCCTCCATGAGCATGCGTTGTTTTCCCTGACTACTTCTCCTCTTTGTTGTTTTTGTCGTACAGTCCAAAGACACACATGGTTGGCTAAATGTTCTCTATATTGTCAATGTCTTTAGACAACTGTTGTTTGTTGATGTTGCCCTTGATGGAGTGGTGATGGTGTGCCACTGAAGGAAGACAAACCCCCCAAACCTCTCTCCTTCATGTACGGATTCTCAGGGAAATAACATATAGCTGGATAAAATATTGCAAATAATCCAGCTGCATTTTTTTAGAGACAGGAGGGTTAACTCCACTGTAGTAGGTGAGATATCAGTGGTGCTGGAAGTTTGTCAAGTACAACTATTATTTTTTAATAAGTTTGTGAGTCATATTTGGCTAATCTAAGATTCTTTGGAGTGGTGTTGGACTCCACCAGATGGTTTCCATGCAAGCTGGAGTTTTTTTTTTGTTGAAAGTGTGGAAATATAGTGATTAGATAAATTGAAGAATGGAAAAGCGTTGATATCCTAAACTTATTCTCTTTCCCGTTTTCTCATTCTCTCTTTGTCTGGCCTCACTAACTGTGAAAAGCTCACACAGAAGCTTACATATTTTGGATTCTGTGCTCTTCTTTCTCTTCTTCCAGACAACAGGACCTTGATTTTCAAATGAAATGGAAATTTGACTTTTCACTGAAAAGAGGTTTTTTGACCTCTGAGCCAAATTCCAGTCCGTTCTCTCATTAACCCCAGGCAGGGCGCTTCTGATGTCGTCTTTTGACTTGCGTAACACAACTCCAAATGACAATTTGCAACAAATGAAGCCTTTCTTCCTGGATATATCTGTGTGTTGTAACTCCTGAAGCTCTTAATGGTAGTCCTCCTTATTATATTGGCCATAACACATAACTTTGAGCCTTTTTTAGTAGTATGAATAATACACATTTATCAAAAATAAACAAATAAATTATTTGAAATTCTCCCCTCTGGTTTTATTTAGTCTTCTATATGAGATTTGCCTCTTGATTGAAATTAAAATGCTTTTCAATAATTCTTTTAGTTATTAACTGAAGTCGAAAGTTTAAATAAAAAAAGTAAAACAAAATAATAATTTGAGCACAGTTCTCTACAGTTGTAAATTCATATTTCAAAAAAAAAAAAAATTAAATAACAAGTATGCACATTATAAATGACTCTTTGGCTAGGTAGCAGGTAATCTGGAGGGTTGGGTACCACCTCTATATACCCCCCACCCACGGTGGCGCCACTTATCCGATATGTTTCCAAGGCCAGTATATTGACACCCTGAGTTTGACATATACTTTTCAAGTCAAGGACGAAATGTTTTTACTCATGCTGCCCCAAAGTACCTGATGTCCCTCTGTGTCTGGATATGTGTCAAAAGTAATCTTTTAACTGCAGTGTTATGAATGGATTTGCGTTGTACCCTGCACCAAAGAGCAAGATCTCGTTATAAGTGTGTGCTAGTTCTTGCCATGTCAAAACAGTTAAATACCACTCTAAATATCACAGCGCCAAAAAAAAAAAAAAAACAGCGTTTACCACCTTTCAGTGTCTGCGGTCTCTCCCCCAGCCTCTGCGTTTGTGTGGTTCGCATACAGGTAATAAGCTGCTCCGCCACTGCGCAACGATGGAGCTATCACAACGATGGAGATGACGCAAACAGACTCAGCTCTCCGAAAAAGTGTTTCAAGACGAACATGGCGGCAACTTAACCGAGGTCCAAGATGACAGTGGCCACCGGGAGAACCGATTCGAGGCTTTCCGAGAAACCCGTCTACCTGCGTCGAGGGGGCTGCTGGCTCTCCTTTAAGTGAATCTGCGGATCGAGCGGTGGCAGACGCGCAGCATCAGCACCGAGAGGCTCGCAACAGCTGGTGTCCCTTGCGCGCCCCCCTGACAAGCGAACAAGCCCGGAGAGGGGACGTCAGGGAAGAGGTGGGGGTATGCGGTCAAAAAGGACGCCGTTCCCCCCCGGAGAGCCATGGAGAACCGGGATGCGGCAGCGCGAAGCTTAATCTGTGCGGGCACGCTAATTGGTTCGGAATAGCACCGACTTGCTGCGGGGCGCGATAGCAGGAGCGCCCTGGACCGGCGGAGGCTCCGAACCCCCCTCCTACCGCTGCAGAGGAGAACCAACCGGAGCCCGTCGCCCGACAAGTCAATGAGTATTGTGGCAGAGGAGCCCCCGCGGTGGAGTCGGCCCAGGGCAGCACTCTCCTAAAATATGACCAGGGGTGTTTGGATGCGTCGGCAGCATAACGAATGCTTAAAATACTGGTCTGCACCCCGAGAGAACGAGAAGCCATTCACGGAGCCGGAGCGGGCCCAGAGATGGCGACAGTCGCTGGCCTCTCTGCTCTTCATCACCGTCCTGCTCTCTGATCACCTGTGGTTCTGCGCCGAGGCCAAGCTGACGCGGACCCGCGACAAGCGGTCGGACGAGGGGCACGCTATCTCGGACGCGGGCGAGAAGAAGCCAAACTCCCCCCAATCACACCACGTCCCAAAATCACCCGACCCCCGCCGCCTCGCCAGAGAGCAAGATGTTATTTTTATAGGGAATTCTACCAAACCTCTGTGGCGGATGGACACCTGTCACCCGGACAGCGTGTCCAGAGACTGCTTCACTTTCACGGACGCTCTGACAGTGTGCCTGGGCCTCTCTGGCGAAGAAGAAGAGGGGACACAGTCGGCGTACGTGAATCTGAGCGATTTGTACCTTTCTTTTTGTAATTCCTACTCACTTTTGGATTTGTTTTACGGGTTTACGAGTCCGGACGTTTTGAATTGCTCCCTGGATACGACCATGGGGGTGGATCTGCTGGGGTGCGCGGAGTGTGTCCGGGCTTATCAACGTCTGGATCGGCAGGCGGAGGAGAACTACAGGGAGTTTGAGCTGCTGGTTCAGAAGTACGAGACGGACGTGTACTCAGTCAGGACGTGCATGGATGAGTGCAAGGTAGGACGCACGCACGCCCCGCACGTGCACTTCAGAAGAAAAATGGGGTAGGGAGGTCACGGTCGTCATGGTAACCGCTTGGCATATTTGTCATGTGTGCATTAATGCTCAAAAGTTCAAGGTACCTATAGGTCATCAGACTGCATGGCTGCAGCACATTCTGCACAAACTGGAAGATACTGGAGGAAGTATAAGCATCTAAGGCTGCAAATCTTCTTTTATGTATATTTTTTAATGTTTCGTTTATATTATATGATTATTTATATGTGTATTTATTTATTATAACTGTTGGCCGTTTGTGTAGCATACCTTGCAGCTAATGTCTGGCATATGGAGTCAGATTGAGTCACATCTCAACCAGATAAGCAGAGAGAGAGACAGGGTGCACCGTTTTAATATTTCTAATAGCACTTCTGTGATTTCTGCATCTAATCCAGGATTTGCACTTCCCCTAGTTTACCTGTTGTTCCAGCAGCAGCAGCAGTAGAGTGCAGTCACACACCATGCTTGCTTTTGCAATTAACAGCACACATCAGACGATAAAGATGGATCCTACATTTTGTGTCACGTTTGATGTTTGAGCTCAGTCTGCCTGCTGTCGAGGAGAAACGAGGTGCATCAGCTGAATAACAGTTGAGACTGTTTTTGTTTGTTTTGAGCTGGATGGTTGCAGAGACTTGCCTTTGTTTTATCAGTCCTGTTGTAACTGTCCATGGTGCTGAAACAAAATGCTGCAAAGGGCTTTCAGAAGGAAAAGTCTTTACTTCAAAGCTTGGATGTATTAAGGCTATAGCAGGCGGTTTAACAGCAAGGTAGATAATATCACTAATGTATGTAACAATGTGTAACGTATTGAACTGACTTTAGAAGAGTTCTCCATAAGATTTCACATGTTTTCATTTTTGTTTAATGACCCAGGACCAGATTAACTGCCTTCCAAAAAATATTCTCCAAATCGAACATATTCTCTATTTGTCAACCATTTTGACACCTTAGAACCTCAAATTTCAGTCTGTTTTATCAGTGTCTTATAACAAAACAACACAAACTGACACTCAACAGTTTTTTTTTTCCCGTTGAGAAATCTGAATGCATTTCCAGATAGGAAATCTCACAACAAACACAACATGATTCGACACAGAATTTTGACTGGACCTACACTCTCACACACAAACTAGCTTTGATTTAAATCATTTCATTCTAGCTCTGCATCTTTAGAGTCACTGTCCTGTTGAGCTGTTGAATATGATTCTCATTGCTCTAGCAGCCTCAAACAGGCTGCCTTCCATTATTGCTCCATATTTAACTTTTTCAGTCTTCCCACCAACTTTGAACTGCTCCCCTGTCCCTGCTGACGTAAGGCAACCATTCTACATGTTGCATGCCCATGTTTCATGATGAGGGAGGGTATGGTGTACAAGGGGATGTGGAGTTTCAATTTTCTGCCACACATGCATTCATATTGATATATTGACTCATCTGACCTACATCCATGTGTTTGCTGTGTCTTCTATCACTTTTGGCAAACTGCAAACAGCTTATAGTGATCCTGTCAACATTCTCTTGCCTTAGTTGTAGATCTCTGCAGAATTTGCCATGGATCACTTTGCTTCTTATCTGATTACTGCTCTCCAAGCGAAGTGTGCTAGTTTAGATGTAAATCTATGACTTGGAAGGTTTGCAGTTTTAACATATTGTTCTAGGACAGTGAATCGGCCAGTGATCTGTGACTTGGGTTTTTGTCTCATAACCCAACTCCTGCTTCAAACTTCTTCACCACTTTATTACTGACCTGTTTGCTTTGTTTCTTAATCTTTGTGATGCTGTTTGTTCACTAATATTATCTAACAAACCTCTGTGCCATTTCACAGAACAGATATAATTACTCAGCTGGAATATATTTACTAGATCATGTGTGTTTTGAAGGCAATCGGTTGCACTTTATTTAGGGGTATCAAAGTAAAGTGGGCTCATTACAAGAGCAGGTCACTAATTTATATGTGTCATTTTCGTTTTCACCTAGCAAGAATGCTGCATTTGCTTCTGGTCACATAAAATCCAGGTGTTTAGTGATCAAAATGGGTAAAAGTGTTAAGCCTATAAATATTTTTCAATAATCACCGCATGTCTAGAGGGCATCTTTAATACAATCACAATAACTGGTATACAGTACAAAGAATTCAAATGAAGATAAGTTTTCTGGTAGAGCTAAAAAGCCACCCGGCCTAATGTTGCAATATTACAATGTGCATCATTAGGCTACATTAAGTGCTTAGATAGGCTTACAGTTATATGCTATGTTGTAGTGTGTATGCCCATTTCTTATATTGAACAGTTCAGGTTGGAGAGAAATTCACCTAAGGAACAACCTTGCATTTTGTAGCAAAAAGCTTAAACAATTTAAATCTTTTTTTTTTTTTTTTTTTAGTTCAAATGGAAAGTCTGTCTGACTCTGAATGTTGACAATCTGAGTTAGATACGTCTTAACAAATAAATCAGATCACTACAGAAGAGTTTTCTTAGCTTCTTTTGAACCATAGCATGTAAACATGCTTGTTTTCTCATGTGTACAGTTTCAAATGCAAATTATTTCCGTTAGTCTATATTCTACCATATCTGTAAATACAAATTTGCATTATGTCATCTAATAAGCAGTCTGCTTTTGCACTGCATCTTTTGCTAATGCAATAAGACTCAGGCTGAGCTACATTAGCCCTTTAGCCCCTTTATTTCAGTCTGAATCGTTAATCTGTTTCAGTGTACATGTGACCTTTGTGGAAGTCTGACTCCCCAGGCCTGCAGGCCTCCTCCAGAAGCTACTGCTTCTTCAAAGGCCATTCTGTTGGACAATACAAAGACACGAGGCAGCTTGAAGGAGCTGCTATGGGTTTTCGCTCTCATATCCTCTGTAGCTTTCTTCTAAAACCTTCTCCCTGTGGAAAATACGTTATTCGCATATAGAACATTGTTGAGAAGTTTGTAATACCTAAAGGAAATTAAAGAGCAACAGACACATTTGTATGCTGCATTCACGTATTGTCACTATATGATGCAAGAGGTGATGCAATATAAAGTTTCTTTAGCAACATAAAGTGACTGAAAAAGCAATAGGGTGAAGAAAAAGTTTTATGTTCCGGCAACACTAACATTTGTGTTTAATAACAGTGCTCAGAAGCATATTTGATGTATGAAAGGATCCAGCTTGAAATGCAACATTTGGGACCAATAGAGGGATGTGCATAAAATATTTGTTTCAGATAAGCTTTTCTATATTTTATCCTTTTACAATCTTGAACTCTAATTTGCAACATGCTATGTAAGAGACAAAATGAACAGGTTGAAGAATGTCATCTGGTCAGGTGAGGTGAAAATCCAACTTTTTGGTTTACATACAATGTGTGTGGTAGAAAAATTACATTATACATGACCCAGTGACATAATTCCCACTGTGATGGCAGCATAATCTTATGCTGCTTTTTTTTTTTTTGGCTGGGGCAGTGGTGGTTTTTAGCTTGATGGTGAGATAGATGGAGCTGAATACAGAGCAATTCTGCTTTTGCCATTAAAGCCATTAAAGCGTGATGTAAAGTTTGTGAGTTTAATGGAGCGAAATGTGAGCTTTAATATTGTACTTTATTTGGTGAGAAACATTTCAAGGAATACCACATTTTTCTCATTGATGGTGAGTTTTGTTTAGTTAAAACTGTTTTAAAATTGGTTTGAGTTTTAATTTGTAAACATGAAACACCGACAAGGCTGCCTCTTAATTACAAACCTATTAGAAATGCAATGAGTACTCTTTTTATGTCTAACGCTTTCCTAATCCTTACTATTGGAAACTTTTTATTTGACATTTTGTTATTTAATATCTTAACGAGAGAAGCTTGACTTGTAATTTTGTTTTATCTGCTACCTTCAGAAGATCAAAAATACCTGTAGAAAATAAATCTACTGAGTGTTTGAAAGGTTCTGCTTCAATGTGATCTGCTCCAGTACATCTTAATTGACTTTTAGGAGATGAACCAATAAAATTTAGTGGATAATTCTGCAGTGGGAAAGATAGTACACATGATGTAGATGTTAAACATTTTGAAAAGTGTGTTATGCATTTCTGTTCAGTCCATCTTGATTGAATACTCTGTAGGACTTTTGTTTACTGCGGCTAAATATTCAAGTGTTCTGAATTATCTCTCTGTTCGTTTTGCACATCTAAATATTTTTTTTTCTATGTTCTATTTTGCACAGTAGCTCAAGCTCAGTTTAACTGTGAAATTCAATTTTCAGGTCTTTCCACAAATTCTCAACTAGTTTTCTTCCTGGATTTATATGTGTTTAATCAATCAACCCAGATAAACTCTGACCAACTTGACTGACCTTGCAGACACAATTTTCACCACTTACAGCCTTTTACGTGTTGGCAAAAAATAAATTGTCTCATTTGATCACAGCACCTTTGTTTTAAATATTTGTTGTGCACTTCTAGTGGTTTTCCTTCAACAAAAGTTTGCATGACTAATAATCGTCCTGTTGAAACTTTCTTCCACCTGAGCAGTAGATCTTTGTAGCTGATCCAAAGTGACTGTGGGCTTCTTGAAATGATAAAAAATTGTATTTTTCAGTTTTCCCATTTATGCAAATGGTAGTAGTTTTTCTACTGTTGCAGTTGTGCTATAATCTCTTTTTAGATAATTCATTTTGTAGTTTCTCAATGGGATATGGAGACCTAATACCTGTTCTAGAAATAGTTAAGCTCATGGTTATAAATAAAAAAAGTGAATAATTTCCAGGGATGTTTATACTTTGGCAAGAGTGCTCATGTGATTAAACACACCCATATGTGAACAATTTCAACTCTCATGGTGGTGACTGCAAATCTTTCAGTTCTAAATCTTGTTCCATAATGAAGTCAAAAGCAGAACAATAACGTTTACACAAATACAAATAAAAATAATAGAATGACAGTTTGCATTGGAAAATAAATCTCTACCTTGGTTGAAAAAGATGAAATTTCTTGACTCTAATATTTATGAAGTTGCAGTTCCAGCTTTGAGTTCCCGCCGCATTTATCCTTGATAACACTTTTGATCCTTGCAACTGATCCAAGGTTTCATACTTTTGTGAATATGAACAACCGAGTCTCTGAAAGTAGGAATAAAACTAGAATTGTGTATTAATAGCTCTGAGAGAAAGATTGCATACTGGAGAGTGTGTCTTAAGAATAAGCTTTGAAGTAATTAGTCTGATGCTCAGGGGACCACAAGCCTTTTAGAAAGTTGAGATGGAAGAATGACAGCTTGGACTTTTAGAAAGACTTGTGGTGATTGAAACTGGGAAATTAGTATCTGAAAAAAAGGGGTAAACTGAAACAGATATTATAACTGCCATTTTATTTACAACGTAGCAAGAAATGTAGCAATACTAAAAGGAGGCAAATGATCTTATAAAACCTCTAAAATCTCCCAGGGCCAATAGTATCTTTTCAAGATCCTTCACAAGTCAAGAGTGATAACTTGAAGTGTGCACAAACTTTGCTGTCTATTTGTCCGCTGACAGGTTGCTTGTGGCTGTTTGTTGAGTCGCTTCCTCCTGAGGCTGCTGGCCTCTCTTTCTGCAGTAAGAACCCCGAGGTCACGGACATCCAACCAGTGACAAGCTTTGAAGTGTGCAGCACACACAGTTCTTCTTCATATTACTGCTGGCCAGACAGCCTGTCATCTGTGCCACATTGCATGGCCCCTGGTGCCTTCAGCACATGTGCACGAAAGCGTTTCCCATTGTCTTACAAAAGTATTCATTCTTCTTGGATTATGTTTCAGGTTTTGTGACATTGCAAACACCAGCTTTAACTTAGGACTTTTAAGTGACGTACCTATACAGGACGATGCGTGAAGTGGAAGGTATAGGCGTTAAAAGTTTTCAAATTTCTTTAGCGAATAAAAATGTGAAAAGTGTGGCACTGTGTCCGGCCCTTTTTACTTTGTCACTGGAGCGCCACAATATGTTAAATTGCAGCTGCAATGACGACGTGTGCGACAATTGCAAAGAATGACTTGGATACAAAATTTGTTGGGATGCTATAATTAAGAATGGATTCAAAGACTATTATCAAATCTGACTTGTTAAATGGACTTCAGCTGCGATGATGTCCACACTTGATGAACATTTTTAGTGAGACTTAAGCTAACAACAATTTGTTGGGTCATTTTGATGAAAGAAAAGACTCAGGAGAAAGTGGGTTAATCAAATTTGTATAGTCATTACAATATTTATTTATTTAAAATATTATGAATGTTAATATTACACCTAGTTCACACACTGCAGATTTCTTTTAACAGTAATAGGATGGAGTGTAAACTTATTTATCTCTGCCTATTACACAACTCACTTTAATAGCCCCAATTTTAGAGCTACTTACTGTATTTATAGTCAGGTTTTAGCTTCTTTGTTGCAAAATAGCAACAGAAAAACAAATTCAAAAAAATCTAAATAGCAAAAATAATTGTGTTTTTTTCATCATTTTTTCTATCTAACTGTTTTTCATCCCGATTTTTTTAAGCATAGTTGAATTATTTAAACTCACATTTTTATATTTTTACTATCAGATAATTTTATTCCTGACACATACTTCTCAAAGTCTTGACATGTCATTTTTAAATTCACCCTCTCAAATTATTTACCCTCTTTCTTTCTGAAAACAGTTCCTGTGTTTTCGTGAAAGTGCATTTTACTTCTTCAAAAAAACAAAAAAACAAAAAACAAAAAAAAAAAAACTAAGTACCCTTCTAAAACTAACTTCAGATACTGAAGTTGCATTGTTTTTGATTTTAAAGAGTTCACTTGTCTTGCCTGTAGTCTCATCTGAATATAACACTGCTGTTATATTCAGCAGCGTTTTTCTGAATACAGTGGTAGTCATCTTGTTAGTAAGTGGAGTTGATGTGCTTTTGGGTGTAACCCAGTGAGTTACGTCCTCAAGGTTATTGCAGGTTTTCTTTTCCGGCTTTGCACATATGGAACTTTTGCCGTTCTTCTTAGCCAAATAGCTCAATCTTAGTCAGACTGCATAGAGAGCGTACGTACGTGAGCATGATTTCTTTAGTTTTTCTCCAGTTCCTAATTGGAGGTGTGTTTGAACTTTGGCTGGGCCATTCCAAGATTTGACTTTGCTTAGATCTAAGCAGTTCTACTGCACCTCCAGCCACTACATGTGGTCAAAAAGTCACATTTTGGCTTAATATCTCAACAGTACCTTCTTCTGCATGTTTGTGGTGTCCCCCTTGTTGTTTACGTCAAATGGAAAACTGAACTTTGGCTTGTGTTGAACAATAGTTTTCTTATTGCAGTTCTCCCAATAAAGTCCAGTTAATCTGTAGCGATCACAATTTTTCACACGAGTTGTGTATATCTGCTGCTTCGTCAGAGTATAGGCTTCTGTTTTTCTTGTCTAATTATTTCTTGTCTAAGACTCTTGATTTTCAGATGATGGACTAAGCACTGCTCCATGAAGCAGTGTTTAGTCCTGAGCTTACTTAGTCCTGAGCTTACTTTAAACTTCTCCACAGTGAGATCCCTGATCAGTCTCCTGTGTTTCTTGACCTTTGTCAGTAGAACAGCTGGATTTCTCCCTACTCTTGTCTTTTTCACACCTTTTACATTTCTTTTTGATATTTAAAACATGAAAAATAGATTCATTTTGATCTCTCTTTATTCAGGTTTGTCCATTGAGTTTGAAGTGTATTAACATAAAATCCTCCTAATGTACCTTTACATGTGCAGGAACATCACACACACATGCGTGCGCCCGCACACACACAAAGATCCCCTTACACAGTGTTTCCTGCAGGTCCAGACCTGAATGTCCCTTCCGGTGTAATTTAATTTGCACTCCCATAATTCTCTGCTTCTCTGGTGGCTGTGTCTCCAGGGCTCCGTCTCAACATGTTGATCTCCTTCTTCCCTCCATCAGTGAGCGTTCCTCTCTTGCTTTCACATCCTCTCCCATCAGTGTCAGCTTGGAGAAACCACATCGCACTTACACACACATACACACACACACAAAGTATTTCTCTCTCTTCATTGTCCCCATCCATATGAGGAAGACGTTCCTTCCTTCAAGGCTTACGGTTCGTCTTTCATGCTGCCTTTCTAGAATCGTGGGTGTCGAGCCTTTTCTTCTGCTGGAGTAATTGATAGTGATCTAAGTTAAAGTTCTTTCCTTCCCATCCACTGCGGGCTTGTCCACAAAGATTTCTCTGTGTACACTTATAAAATAATGTTCAAATTCGCAGTGAATTAAATAAACTTTCACCATTTGCACACCAGTATTTGTCTGAATGCTCATTTAACTTAGCTGTGTGGGATTACGTGTTAACTTCACACTGTACAGCTGAGGCTGTTGCTTATTCTGGTCTGTGGTCGTATGCTTTGGCAAAGCAGCAACAACACATGATGGCACTGTGAAATTTGGAGATCAGTTTCAATAAATGCAAAGGTTAAAAAGAAAAGCAAAGGTCACCTCAGAGTCCATATGCATGTTAGTGTATCTAAAAAAAACTGTTCAAGGTTTTGATGAAGAGGAAACGTTTAATACCTTTAAGGTTTATCAAGGTAGAATATGTCCTGATGTTAGATTTCAGTAGAGGAAACTGCATAGGAACGAAAGTCAATCTGCATTATCTAATCAATGTACGACGATTCAAAAGTGCCACAAATTATTAGATACATAAATCATCAAAGGGTTTGTTGTACTTTCCATTAGTTATTTAAAAAACACATTTTAAAAGTGCAGTAAAATACAAAAATAATTTACTGCAGGTATGATTTATTAAACATGTAATTAAAATACCAATTTTGTTTATAAAAAAATATATGTGTTCATTATAATTCATATCCCTGGCAGTTAAATTCAGTGGAATTTTTGAACTTTACAAATTTGTTTTTTAAATTTTTTTAACATAAGACATTATAAACTTGTTGGAGCGTCTCAACCAGAATCCTGACTTGACTGAGGAAGCTAAAGATTAAGTTGATGGCAAGGAAGACATCAAAGACTTGTATCTCATCACCAAAGATAAATCATTAAAGTATCAAAGTAAACATGCAAAATGCTGACAGCAATTACAAGATTATTTTCACTGCTATAATTCTGCTTAAGATTTCATCACTGATTATGGAGAAGGTTGTAGCAAACTTTTGACACGTTATTTTTTTATGTTTTGCTTTGAGAGATGACAGTCTCTGACAAATCTTTGAAAAATTCTAATGAAGTGGGCGTTACGAAGAGACGCGGCGGGGCACGACCAAGTGCAGGGAAAAGATTCACTGTTCAACAATTCACATTTAATTAAAATGCAATAAGCAATGTTACATGTTGAAAACAGAGCAACCGTTGTTTTGTACAAAGGTGAAGCATTGATTGTTCTGACGCAGCTCGGTTTTGACCCAAGCGAGCGCGCGGCTGTGAGTGCCTGAAACGGTCGTCCTGCACGATACCGCCGCCAGCAGTCAGCGCAGAGGAGACCCGTTGCTCTCTGTGTCCACGCTGCAAATGAGTCACGCATGCAAATCAGAGAAATGATATCGGTCACCGCTTGCCAAGCGTACAATTCCATCTCCTGACTCACCACAGGGGCTTTTGTCTGAGTGAGATGGGTTTTATACCCAAACGCGGGAATGTGTGATGCGGTTGTAACAAGCTACACGTTTGAAACTGGCAACATTCAACTGCAGCAGCCAAAGTTCAACCCAAAGTTCAACATTTTACATGAAAATGTCAAATTTTGCACGGAAACATGAAGATAGCACTACTTATACAGTTTATCTGGGTGTTAGTTACATGTTAAAGTCTTTCAATCAAATCCTCCGTGATATTAGGAAGGAGTCCAGGTTAAAAAAAATATGAGTCTTCTCAATTTATTCTAATTAAGAAAATTTAAAAGAGGTCAACATTTTTTATATTACGAACATGTATTACTGTTTTTGTTTGGTCAGTAGATTTGTTTTTGTAATTTAAGGAAGGACCTATGCTTTCTTCAAACTGTAAAAATTAACCATAGCATGTGATTATCTTTTAAATTCCTTATATAATTTTTATTTCTTCAAAGAAATCCAACAAAGCAAAGGATTATAAAATAAGGAATTTTTTACTGTAACACTAGCTACATAGAGCCAATGTCAGTATAAATCATATTTTATAAAAAAAAAAAAGAAAGAAAACGTTTGAGCTGCTGTTGTTGCTAATTACAATTTTATGACTCTGTGCTTCCTTCTTCCAAAAGGCATTTACAGAAATAATTATTTCCTTTGGAAAGAAGTAGAATGCTCTTTATTTCTACTTTTAGACTTTCAGATGCAACAGATGAGCAAGGCTCTGTGTCCCACCATTCATTCAACAACTTCAAAAGCAAAGTGTCCATTCTCATGTTTCTGTTTTCATCTCTTTCTTCCCTCATCTCTATGTGTTTGCAACAGTTACATGCTGTTATATGTAGGGAAACGTTGGTTCTGGGTCATTTTTATTGCTCTGACAGGTCTTATAACTGATTTAAAGCTGGACGTTTCCATGTCAGCAAATAAATAAATAAAAGAAGGATCCTCCTTTCTCCTGTGCTGCTCATTTTATGCAGACCATAATGGAGTTACCATACCTGGTTAAATGTCCCCTGCTGATTTTCTTATTCCACTGAGCAATATGAAATTGTCACTGCAGCCTTTCTGAGGCGACGGATTTAAACTCTAACTAGTCAGAAGAGCGGGAAAAGAAAATATTAAAAAGAGAAGAATGAATCAATTTTTCAGCGAAACGGCAATGCGGTTTTTGTATCTGTGTTGCCCCTGAGTGATAAATTGTCCACACAAGAATATGTGATGTAATTCAGCATCATTTCCCCACTGCTATTGCCACAACTTAAACTTTTGTACATTTAAAAAAAAAAAAACTGCTTCTGTACCCCATCATTACTTGTCATTTTTTTTTTGTATTGCTGTTGGTGAAGATTGCTTCAGAAAGTGGGGGGAAAAAAACAACAACAACCTTTCTTGAACGTTTTTGAAGTGTTGAAGGCCTAGATCATTTCTCAACAATAACGTGGATCTATTTATAGAATAGCTTGTTTATTAATTAAAACATGCCTGCTAATTTATTTACTTCTCTCATACACTTTGTACATCTCACACATTGCTGCTGCCACAGGATCAATGTAACTGTGACTCAATAAATATTTACTCACATCAGCATGCAGGATATTAGAAACTGAAAGCAAAGTTCACGGACTGCCCTACTTTTTATCAATTCGGTTTATGGCACTGCTAGAGATTTGAAATGTCCTTTCCAGCTAGTCAGTTTACCTTTAAATATAAAAAGTATATATATATATATATATATATAAATTTTTCTTTTAATATTTTTAGATTGTGATATTTTTTGTGGTATCACAAAAAAAACAACACTGCGCTGTGGACAGGATATGATGAATATCACACCCTTGATCCCAATAGATACACCCAACCCACACAAGAGACACATACTACTTTAAATCCATGGCAACATTTGATCTTGGCCAAAATCCCCTTTATATTCTGACATTCAGTTTGGCATGAAAAACACAGAGGAAACATTGTGACAGCAGGGTAAGAACCTTCGAGTGCAGCAGTTGAGAAAAAGCTTCATCAGTAATCAGAAGATAGGAGGAAACCATAGTGCCACTAATTAGAGCAGCATTGGCTGTTATCCTAAAATAACGCCGCAGACAGCACCTTGTGTGTGCAACGTAGCTCTGAAATAAAGCCTGCAATGAGCTTCTCACTTGGCACTTGTGTTGCTCTGTGGTGTTTATACAGCAAAAGACATTGCACAATGTCATCTTCTATGCAAGTACGGAAAAAAAAAAATTATCTCAACTGGACAAAAAAACCCTTAAGAACAGTTTGCTAGATGAGAATTTTTACTTTAATCATGATCATTAGCATGACTCCTGATGTCTGACAAAGGTTGCTAAATTTTGCGTTAGAGAGGAAAACCTTCTTTCATTCCAAAGCAATTCTTTTGAAATACACTTTTAATTGCCTCTCTCAGCGAACACATATAGGAGGTAATGGCTTAGGATTTATATTTGTGAATGTGCTAAAACACTGGCTTTAAAAAGAAAAAAAAATCTGTAAGATTAGTTAAAAAGAATAATTGAGGATACCGATTCAGAGCATAGGATCAGCAAGATCTCAACAAAATTTTGAAGGGAAAAAAAGAAATGCATATCATCAGCTTCACAATCTAAGCATCTAAAGAGAATGAATGGCAAAATGTAGCTTATGTGAGGAGAATAAATGTGTTTCTTTATCAGAGCCACAACAAAACATCATGGTGGCAGCGTCATGCTGTGTGAATGCTAATCTTTCACATATGCAGGAGTTGTTTGAAGTTGATAAGAATGTACAAAATAGATGATACTAAAGAGCAGTCTTGAAAAAAAGAAATACTTCAGAGGCTGCTAAAGACCTACAAAGGGGACAAAAGCTCACCATACACCAGGACAACAAACATAACTTACAACCAGATCATCAATGGAGTTGTAGATGAAAGTATATTCAGTTTTTGGAAAGCCAAGTTAAAGGGCAAACTCAAATCAAATTGGGAATCTCTGCCAGAAATTGATACCTATGTTCACAGATGCTCTCCATCCGGCTTGAATGAACTTTAAGCTGTTGTGTTAAGATTGGTAAAAATAATTCAGTGTCTGGATGTGCAAAGCTGACTGGAAAATACCCAAATACCTGAAGCTACAGTGTGGTAAACTATGAAAAATGTCAAGGAGTAGCATGAACTCCACTCAATGTGTCTCCACTACCGAGGCAAGCAGAAAGGGCTGAATAGATTTCAAGCATGTTTGTCTTCCTTGCTTAGATTTATTTAGGAGGCTTTTAAATGCATCTTAAGCAGCCAAGAATGCTCCTGTTCTCATGAGGTATGAGTGTTTATTTCCCTCATCTCCTCCCCAGGCAGGAGAGGAGGGAATGCGCCTTTTGGGAAGGAGCAGCACTCCCATGGAAACGCTTCCTCGTCATCTTCTGTTACCCGTCCACACAGACGTCACAAAAGACCATGCACTTTTCTTCTTCACAGCCTTGAAGAGTAGATCAAATCAACAAGCACATGTCCAGTCGTTATTTAGTTTATTTTGCATAATATCCTCTGCAGGCCCTTAACTTGAAAGAATGCTTGTGCTAACCCATTTAGCATGTCTGGGTCCCTTCCTATGTACTCGTCCGTTTAGGTGTCTCAGCTTTGTCTCAGAAGTGATATGGCAGCCTTCACATCCACAAAAGCTGTCCAATTACTTGCATTTTATTGTGCAATACAATTTCATTTGTTGCACAGACAAAGACGAGCCTTATTCCATTTGTTCCAATTCTATCTCTTAATGAATAGATCTGTGTGGGATTTGTTATTGTCTGTGACAAATGTGGAAGGAGTGTGAAAATGACTTTTTAAACCCCCACAAAATGCACTGAACAGTGTTAAATAAAATGCATCAGTCTGCTTGTTTAACTCGTTCGCCCTCAGCTGACAGCGTATCCACAAAAGCTGACGGGTTTGATCAACAGACGTTGGGAGCCTTATTTTGAAACACAAGCCACCTGAAAAGTGCAGCCACGACAGCCGAGCAAAGTTCCCTTTTGTGCTGCGATGCACATGTTTATTCAGTCTTCGTGTGTGAATGTGACAGTGATCTGCAGACCTGATTGTTTATTTGAAAGGCAGCGAAATTTGCTTTTCAATAGAATGAGTCATTGATATAAATGGATTCCATTTCAGCAGAACTTCATTGAAGCAGCCCTGTGCGAGCTATCTGCAACACAGGCTTGTATGTGTGATATTTGATATCATGCCAGTACAATTTTATAGTGGATTTAAAATACTGGAAGTGGAACGACAAGGTATTTTATCTCTGTGAAAATTCATTTTGATAGTTTTTTTTT
>NW_006800009.1:86043-160065 GCF_000485575.1 Poecilia formosa | reverse complement strand
AATATATATATTATGAATTCAATCCCACAGATCAGTTATTTCCCACAGTAGCAGTCATGTAACTGCAGATGAACCTCCAAAGGAGGCTGACACTAGTGCTTAAAAATCTGTGTCCAGTATGGAAACTTGGTGTTTTTAAGAGTGCAAGCATTTAAAAACACAACACCACTTTACAAGCATTAAAGCATTTTTCTTTTCTCTGCCCAGGGGCAGTGAAAGTAAAAGCCTGCAGCAGAGGTCATCAACAAAATTGACTCAAGGGCCTGAATTTTTCTAAGCAGACAAGCAAGTCACATCTTTTGTGCCCCCATGTTTCTGTCCTTTTCGGCCTATTTCAGTTGCTTTTGTCACTCACAGATGGCATCGACTAGACTCTTTCACTTTTTAAAGTGATGTATGATTTTCCATTTATTCGGTTTTGACTGGGAATATAAATATGAGTGTTGAAAAGACATACTTCACCTATAGTGACTATACAAATATTAAATGTGCAATATAGAAAAGGCTTCAGGTGTTTTCACCGAAATAAAAGAACCTATCCTTGCACCTATAGTGTCATTATTTTGGAAGATCAGTTCTGATAAAAAAAAAAAAAAACAAGATTCATTTATCTCAATCCATTCAAAAGCATTAGCATTTCTTCACTCTTTAACTTTGTGATATTCCTAATTCCCATCCAATTCATCTGCTGAATTATTAATTCTCAGCATACATTATGCATATAACAATTGATCCATCTCTACTCAAAAGTGAACAGTACCCAGATTGACACTCAGATGAGTGTAGCATTTCTAGTTGCTAAACTAAAAACGACAAATTTAGTTCTGAAGGAACAAAAACGACTTCAATGAATCTTAAAACAAGGACAACGTGAAAACATTTGAATCTATTCAGAATTTTCTGTTTCAAATGAGGCTATAGTTATACAGAAATATTTAATCAAGTATCTCTTAGCAAGTTACAAAAATAAAAAATAAAAATACGCACTCTATCAGTGAAAGTTGTTTTCAATTTTTAACCATTTTGCGGTTGATTTTATAACTCAATGAAAATTTTCATTTTGTTTTTCATAAATGTGGTTCATTCTTCTATCTATTCAGGGCTTTCACTAAATAACATACTGACAATAAGCAACTTTTAGTTCATACTTTGCTGCATCAAATGGATGTTATTGTTATAGGGTCCTGATGATCAGTAGTCTAGCAATTCTGTCTTAGTAGTTCAATCATGTCGGTAGTTCCTAAAACTATCCTACTAATACTTAAATTATTCCTAAAATACTGTGCCATTTCCTATCATATTTAGCAAGAGAGCTTCAGCTCCACTTCCAGCAGAGTCTGTGTCAACCCTGATTTGCATGCAGCTTGGAGACACTTTGGATTTCAGTCAGTTTGGATTGACAGATAGAACAGGTTCCATCAATGCCCCTTTCTTCACAGACGAGACTCTTGAAATGAGTCTCCAGAGAAGACAAAAGAACAAGATAAACCAATCTATACCAGCAATGTTGAATGTGTGCTGAGAAAGCTGGAGCCTCAGCAGGAAGGATGAGACCAGTCACAGCTCTCAGACTGTGGTGACATTCTCACATTACTGAGTCATCGTCATCATCAGTCGCTCACAGCATGTCCTGATGCGAAGGCAAGCATAGCAGAACAGAGACGACAGACACATGCATTATCATTTCTACAAACTTTTTTTTTCCTGTACAGTAGTGTGGACAGACATCTTGTATCATAACTGGCACACATGGGAGGAATATCATGAGTGAACCAAACACAGAGGGGTTTCAGAGACTGACAGAATGACTAATGAACGGTTAGATTAGAGAAAATATCCGGTGATGTGTGCTAAGTGATGGGCCTGTGTCAGACAGCCCTGACATGCCCCTGACATACTGTGATTTTTCAGGGTTTTGTACAAACAGTTGATTTGAGCACCTGGTTTGACATAATCCTTTCCATTTTAATCAGGCTGTAGTGTTTTTGTCTCTCAGCGAATGAGTAAGTATTTCCACCTTGTTCTGTTACGGAAGCCTGCTGGTTCAGTTGACTGATTTATTGTGACTGGAAAAGAAAGCTCAAAGAAATATTTTGACACTAAAACTGCACTTTTGATTTTCATTTTCTTACCAGGAGTTATGTTAAAACAAAACAAACAAACAAACAAACAAAAAAAAAACATCCTGATGATTAACTACCATGTTGGAGGAGGATCATTAGCCAATATTAGCATTGTTCATTTAGGACAAAATTATCTATTTTAGTTGTTTTGATAAAATCCCAGCTTAGTGCAAATTGAACATTGAGGAGCAATAATGACATAGATAGATAATCGTCAAAATCTTTTTCAACCTCAAAATTTTTTTAGGATGATTCAAAACTACCAATGCTAAATAGATAAACCATCAAAATGTTAAATTTTTTTCTTTGGTTTTTTTGAAAACCCTCGGACGTGGATTCATGCCATATTACACAATTACACCTCTATTGGAACTGATGCAAATGAGTGCACTTCCTCCTCCTCACAGCCCTCTTTATTAAACCAAAGAGGTTGATTATTCACAATGTATCTCCAGTGGCACCTAGCAACCTCATCACAATTTACGAGTCTTGACCAGAACACGATACAGACCCCGGGGACCAAAGTTTGGCTGTGTAATTTGACATTTTTTGTGTGTAAGTTGAAGCTTTTTAATCGTCTACTCTAACAGAGCAAATCTAATTGTGGACAGCGCAGCAGAGAGCAGTGTATTGATGGGTACAGATAGAACATGAAAAAGGAACAAAGTAATACATCAGAGCAATAAAGGGGAGCAGGACCTGAAGAGGAGAGTCTTATCAGCTTAACCTCATCACCTTTTCGAAGCCGCACTTTAGCCCGTGTGTCACTGAGTCTGTGTATACATGGTATGGTTGGATGGATAGATTATTATGATTCCCTTTTGTCCGTAGTCATCATAGTCATCATTTGGGATTCTTCAACTTCAGCTGTGATACCCTTTGCTCAGATTTTTCTTTGTCACATTCATAAATGTCCCTCTTCTCTTTTGTTTTGTCAAGCTTCCTGCTGGACATGAATGATGCTCTTCTTGTGTCATCTGTCTTAGTTTTTCTTAGAGTAACTCTGTCAACTCCGTCCAGATTCCCTCTGTTTATTATTCATATTTTGTCACAGACTTTTCCAAAGCACATGATATGGACTAGGATTCCCATCTCTGATGCCCCCACACATTTTATCGGTATCTTATCTGAAAGACCAACAAAACGTTGTGCATAATTAGTGGGAAGTGGGAGTGCATTTACCGTTATAGGAGCTCGTTAAGCAACAGACTCAGACTGCCATAATGCTAGCCAGAGCAACACAGAAAATCATTCCTGTCTGTTGCGGTAAAGCTACAATCTATGATTGAACTCTTTTACATTAACAGATTACCTTGGGAAAGTTGTTGTATTTCTTTTTTTTTTTTTAAATGCCATATGTTACCTTTTTTAAATAAGGTAACATATGATGGAGGTGATCAAAACCATTTCACTGGAGCATGGCTGTATGTTTTCTGTCAGGTTTCATTATTGAAGGCAGATAGACTCTTAGAGACTCCCTCTTATACTCTTCCTTTGCTAAAGAAAACAGAGCACAGATATGAAAACACTTTCTCTGTTTTTGAAATTTAGACCTTAGAAAGTCTCTTAAAAGATTGTGTCAAAAATGAAGCTATGAAAGGTGTTCAGAAGAGCGGGGCATTTCTCCACATGGGAAGCCATGTTGGTGTTTCCTCCACAGTCCTATAGAATTTGATCTTAATAGTTCTCTGAGATTTTCTTCCAGCTGTTATCCATTTTTTTCTATGACCCATTTCCTCTCCAGCCTTCATTTTTATCAAGGTGCTTGTCCACCACATACATGGTGCCCCTATTCGTCACCTCCTACTTCTCTCGCTGTCTTGCTGTAACCCATAATCCCTCTGTGCAGGCTCTTAGCTGGATAAAACTGTCTCCTATCCTTTCTCTTTATGGCAGGATTTACAGCAGCACCCATCCACTGCTCTCTTTTAGTGCTCTTATGGTAGCTTCCACTGCTGCGAGGTTATGCTCTCTGGAGAGCATAAAAAGTCTCCCCTCCCTCACAAATTCCTCTCTCAGTTTCTGAAAAACACCAAAATACAACAGAGGGACAAAAAAAAACCCATTCTATTCTATTCTATTCTATTCTATTCTATTCTATTCTATTCTAATGCTCTTTGCAATTAAGATAGAAAAGCATTGCCAAGCCATTTTAATACGGTAAAGCTAATTGTAACTGTAATTAACTGCCATAATAAAACGAAGAATAAGCAGGAAATTACTTTTTAGAAAATCAAATGGTTGCCTAAAACAAAATATTTTGTTTTGTAGCAGTTAAGAGGTATTCCTGACTGCATGCCAGTGGCATGGAGTCATCAATGTTACTATAATGCTACAGTAACAGTGTTACCCATCAGGATGACTGCAATCCACCAATAAATTGCAAAAATGTAATGAAGTCAGACTTTCCTTGTTAGCTGGATGGTGCATGTCATGCAACGTTACCTGTGACATCAGGACTCGATCTCTGGCAGATGATGATGTAACGCTATTCTGTTTCTTTTTATGTTATTTTCATCAAGCACAAATGAGTTAGTTTTAACTATATTTTGTTTAAAGGTGAGCTTTTTATTCAGGGGCCCTGTCAGCGTCGTACAATGGATCATTTTGATTTGGACATTTAAAAGTAGCTTGTAGTTGGAAAACTGTGGGTTTTCTTCATTCCTCCCGCTCTGCTCCTGAACCTTTCCTCGGCCCGTCTCTCAGCACAGCTGTTTCCTATCTTCTCATCTGTGCTCTGCCTGTGCTTTCCCTCCAGCTGTTCCACATTCCCTTGATTACACCTTCTGCATGTATGCCCTTCTGCTCCCCAGTAACCTTGTCAGAGGTTACTGGCACAGAAATGAACACAGTCATTTCTTTATTAAGTTTCTGATTGTCCTGTCTGCAGTCTGGTCTGATCCCTGCACAAAAATATGACAGAAAGAATTTAGGGTTTGGTATGTTTTTGTGTGTGAAGTGCAGAGTTTGACTTTGTGATGAGAAAATCAATTGATACTAGACACTGAACAGTAACTGGGTACAAAGGTTTTAAAAAGTTACTGTTTCAAATAATCCCTACTGTCATCCTTTTTTTTTTTTTTTAAAGGGAACATGTCCTTACCTGTTGCTTCGATCTGTCAGTCAGCTGGCTGAGAGAGTTTTCTCAAACAAAAGACAAACTTTGCTGTTTGCATCTATAATGAGATCCAAAAATACTTGGGTGACCACAGTGTTGAAAATAGCACCACCTATCTCTCTTATTAAGATAACTTTGTTTTGAAACTACCGTGCAGTTGGGCAAACTACTGAAAGCTAATTAATGTGGCATATCTAGACATTTCTTTAAACAAAGCTAAATTTAGAAGACTTTAAAAAAAAATACAAGCGTCTGCATCACATTAAATGTTATTGATGACCTTAACTGTAATAATCAATATGTTGCATTATTTTTTTGCAGAACTGGATACATGATGCTATGTCTTTTTTTAATTATTATTATTATTATTTTGTCTTGACACCATAATACAGCAAAATTGTTGTATTTTTACTGAGCTATACCCTGAGAATCTCATTCTGCTCCATGGACTGCATTTGTGACTGTCGGTAAAAAAGTAGTTTATCAGGACAACATTTCCATATGTATGTATTTTTCCCTGTTTGACAGCAGGCACAGAATACTGGATGTGAGGCACTGGGAGGCACAAGCACCATGAAAAAACTGAAAATCGTGTGGAGAAAATGGACATAAAGAGATGAGGCCGATGTGAGTCTGATTGGTAAACGTTACAAAGGGGTAACGTGGGAACAAAGGGAAATCGGACCTGAGAATGATGTTTTTAACTCTAAGAAAAGAGGGACGACTGATTGAGACAGTCTGATGAGGTTGACATTATTTACGTGAGGTGACGATACCCTGATATTTCTTTTACCTTCCAACTCACTCTGTCACAGTCAGTTCTCTATCTATCTTTGTCAAACCACCAAGGTGTCACTTCTCTGATCATACACATGTTTCCATCTCATGTTCTCTCAAGTGTCATGTTCTAAACTTTATGTTGAACACAGATCCAAAGTATAATAAAAAAAAGTAGATGGCCAAAAAAATAACATGAATTTTATATAATGCATTTGACATTTATATCATTTTCAACACTGAAAACAACTTAACAAAAAACTGCATCGACACTCCAACATGCTGTTGTCTTTGATGGAGCTTTTTATTTTTGCTGTTGTGTCAGATCAGAGAAAGTTAACTTAACTCTACATGAGAGTTTAAATCTGTATCATTAACATGTTTTCACATGTTTTCACCCAAACGCTCCATTCCACGTTAACGGGGGTTAGTTTTTGTGTTTTCTTCTTTCTGCGAAAGAAATATTGTTAATGCTTGGACTGCTGCGAATGTCTTCAGCTGCTGACAGCTCCGAACCAGAAGGAAGACAGTAGTTAACAGTCGAGCTATTATCTTGTTATATGAGCTGGTTTGGCAAGATCATGTTCAGATCCACTCTGATAAAAGACACTGCCTGGATGGCAGCTTATGTTCCTCCAATAGCTGTAATTATCCTGCAGTATTATTTAAGACTCCAGAAATGTGCCCTGCCCTGTACAGTGTTGTATCCACAGATGTTGGCTTTTAGACTGTACTGATAACAAGTCAAATTGTCTCTATCATCTGTAGAGCGTTTAGTAAGGATGTCGAATGGATGGATATGTAAATCAATAAATGCGATTTGAAATGTTTCCTCTCACCCTAATTGGGCTCAAAATATCTGAACTCTGTGAAACAAACAGGTTTTTTTTCTGACTAGCCTTGGACAAAATGCCAGAGCAAGGCACTGTCCAAATGAGACTTACAACTAAAATGTTTAATCAGTGGGTCAGTGCTAATTGGTGGTGATTTTGTGATACTTAGACGGTGCAGTAGATCTGAATGTCCAGCTTTTTGAATCCCTCGACTTCTGCTCTGTCTTCCTGCAATCTTCCATCTAGATCTCTCTATTTTTGCTTCCCTCTGGCTTGGTGTGGCAACAGAAGCACCGTCCAAGAACAGAAAGCAGAAGATCACTGGTGGAGCCCCGGATGCTATTACCAGCTTTTACTTGTGAAACTTCAACCCCATTTGTGCTTATTTGTTGATGTGCGTGACTGTGTTTAGGGAATTTGTGTGTGTTGCGTGTCTCTGTGTATTACAGCCGTGTTCCTGTGTGTTCTCGGGGCTCAGTGTAATCACAGCTCTAATCTGTCTGCAAGGATTCTGTGTGTGGGTGACATTAAAGTTCTCATTAGCACTGTAACTCAGCACCAGTGTCACTGTGAAGACACCAGCAACACATCCACAGCCCAAAGTCTTCAGTACCCATTGTGTGTGTGTGTGTGTGTGTGTGTGAAAGAGAGAGAGAGAGAGAGAGAGAGAGAGAGAGAGGTAGGGAGGGAGAAAGGCAGACTTTAAAAGCTTAAGTTCACAGTTTGAGGGATTCATTGCTCACGTTTCCTCATTTTCTTTCCCCATTCGCTGTTATGCTGCCATCGAGTTTCATATCTGCAAACGTGTTCGCTTGAATTTTTAACACATGCTCACACATATAGGGGATTAAACCGTATTTTAGTCTTGACTCGTAAAATGAAGTCAAACAAACCTCCATCAACCACATCTCCATTAAATAACACAATCTTTTACAGGCATCTTTTATGTGATTTATGATGAAGTAAGGCTGGATGAATAATAAAGAGGAGGTGGAAAGATTTGGAGAATAGCAATGGAGAGGGGAAGAGTTAGGTTGCTATGGTAACAGGAAATGGGTTGGTATCGAGTGTGAAATGTGGTGTCAATTGTTTTACTGAGAGGAAAGCACAACAAATGTAATCCTGTACATCGCGGGCTCTGCCCATGCTTTTGTTTCCTGAGACGCCTAAACGGCTGTGTGTTCTTTGGCAGTAAATAACATATTCTGGTGTCCTGGATTCGTTGACCCACCTCTGAACACTGTTTGCACACTGTGAGCATTCCTGTGACTACATAGGGCAACCATTTTTTTTTCCACATTATTTGCAAAGTATATTTCCTACACAAGCTGTAGGAAATAATAATAATAATAATAATAATTATAATAAAAAAAACAGAACAAGTGATAGGAGTGAGTCAGAGTACAAGCGATTGTACTCAGGCAGAGTCTAAGTTATTCAGTCCTTAAAATGTTTCAAGCTTTCTGTTTGTTTTGAAAGTCGGACTGAAAGTGGGAATGATTTCACTCATGAGCCGAAAGCAGTTCTAGCCACATTAGCCATGTTATTAGTCTAAACACTGAGGTAACTGATGAGTAATGCTGATCACAGCCAAAGCATCTCAGAATTATGTTCAGCTTTCAAGCTGAACATAATAACTTTTTTTTTTCATGTATAGTTGAAAAGTGTTTTATAAGTGTAATGCCATTTCATTTGTAATTTTGAATGGAGTAAATGGTTCATAGGAAAGTATGATGGGCCAATATTTGTAAAATCCTATTTTAAAGCATAAGAAATATTTTAATTCAGTATCTGAATGTCTTAAGAAACTGTGTTCATCATTGGCTATAAGCAAGTCATCAAAGTGAACAAAAAACTGAGTTCCTCGTTTTGAACGCAATTCTTAAAAGAAATGAACTTTTCAATGGTATTCTGATTCATCTATCTCTATCACTGCCCCTTTAGAGCTGGTTAATCAAGCAAACACAACATTAATTGTTTTCTTTCCACTTCCCAAATATGCAGTACTAGATAAGTTACTCACAACAGCTCCATCGTAGAAACTCAAAGACTTACCTCTCTCTAGCTACGTGTAGTTGTTTATAAATCCACAAAGAAGCCAGCAGTGTCCTGGGCCAAAGAGAGGGAGGCATGAAGTATATGAGGTGTGTGACCCAAGTTAAAAAAAACAAATAAATAAAAAGTACACCTCTGTTGTTTTTTAAAAAAGCAACTTACACAGAGGTGTTCGGCGACTGCCCATTGCTCATTCCGTTTTGAAGAGTCACCATTAGGTGCACATGGCTGCCATTGATGTGTTTGCTCTCAGTACACTTGCATTGAATGAAACACCTCACGTTGTCAAGGTGTGTTTTTGTCTCAAGTCCATCATCTACCTGCTGGTCTCTTATTCCGTCTGTCCACTAGCGGAACAAGTCTGCGTTGGGCAGAAGAAATTTGCAGGAAGGAAGGAAATATGTGTTATACTTTATGTCTTCGCTATATGACAGAAGAGCAGCATATTTACTTGAGTTATATAATCTACTCAAGACTCCTCTTAGGCTTCCGAAGCGCTTCTTTTTTGTGAATCAAGTTTCCCATAGAAAATAGGACTTATGTAGGACATCTTAAAACAAATACTGACCTGTTGCTATTTCATGCTTCTCTCACAAACTTGATTTCTGGCTCTGATGTGTACCAGTGACTTCATCTTCCTCTTGCCACCCATTTGAAAAATCGCAAAGAAATGGTCGGCCATGGGGTTTTGTGAGTGGAGTTAGACATCCAGGGGATTCATTTGTAAGCTCTGTGCATGCTTTTCTCTTTAACTTGTAAAATCTTATGAAATTGCCTCGTGTTCTTTACCTCAATTTTGACTTTTCCTTTTGCATTGACTCTTTCAGTGTAGTTTTTTAAAAAAAGGTCAAGCAAATTCAAAGTGAGTTGAGGAAGCAATATCAGATTCATCCAACTGGTCTCTTATGTCCCTGAGGCTTTCTGCAGCTGTCAGTAAAAGGAACAACGCAAAGTGAGAGAGAAGAAGACATGTTGAGGGTCAAGAGGTGAGACAAAGTTAAAGCTCAAAGAGTGAACATTGATGGAGCAGTTGCATGTGGACTTTGCTTTCTGCATAATCTTCATTGCTGATTTGCATATGCATCATTCTAGGTGTATGTACTGCCAATTTTCTTGCAAAAAAGTACATATTTAACAAAAAGACACAATGTTTGTTGAAGTGTTAGGTAAACACCTTCTTTACGTCTTCCTGCTGTATGTTTTTTTTTTTTTTAAGGAAAGTGTAAGCAAAAGCCTGCAGCTTTGAGTTTGAGATAGTTTGGACATGGAGGTTGGTTTTGGAAATAAAAAATGACAAACTTTTGGCAATTCTCAATTGATCTATCAACAAAAACAATTAATAATGTGCCAGAAGTTATAATATTTACAATGCAATTAAGCAAATGAAACAATACTTGTCTCCTGCTGTAAAGGGCAATAAGGAGAAGAACGGGCTCCTTAGACATGTCATTGTCTTAGAGATAAGACAATGACAGCTATGGCTACAGTGTTTGACTAATCTCCTCACTTGTAAAGTGGTGCTTTTGTTGCAGCAGCAAAACACATTTAAACACTTCCTCTTGAGCATTCGCAGTCACTTTTGCTGACAGCTGTGATGTTTATATTCAAAACACTGACAAAAGTGTATCAAATCTAATTTGCAATGGGTTGCTGCGGTGGCGCAGGGGTAAAGCACAACCAATATGGTGGCCTTGGTCCTCAACACAGGCGTCACAGGTGCGAGTCCTGCTCTGATGACCTTTGCCGAATGCCTTTCCCTTTCTTTCATTACCCACTTTCCTGTCTGACCACTCTGAAATAAAGACAACTAGAGCCAATGAAAACTAAGAAATAAATAAATAAATCTACTTTACAATACAAAAAAAAAATACAAACTCCTTCTAAAACTAAGCATCGTTTTCCCTGAGAGCCTTCTGCCACCTGCCTGATATCAATTTGTAGTGAATTCAGTTGACTCAAAGATTCAGTTGACTCAGTGATTTGGAAAGGAAAATGTTTGTCTAGGCATCGGATGATAGAGCAACAAAGAGCAGAAACAAACTCTACACCTCCAAGACCAGATTGTGTCCAGGCACTAATGGCGGGACTCTCCTTAGAAACTGAGTAATCAGGGAAGAAAGAGCACAGACAATCAGGTGACCAAGATCTCAGTGATCATGCAGCGTAAGCTTGAGTGTGCAGTATTGCAGTGTATCTTGCCTGAGGGCACATTAGCAAACGGCTGGGGCAAGCTGGAATTAAACCCACAACTTTTAGATTACAAGAAAACGACTCTACCTGCTGAGACAAAGTTACAATAATTTGAACATCTTTCTGTGAAACTGTAGCTATCTTTTCATTATGAAATACTCTTTGTAGATGAGAATAAATACTCATATTTGCTTTAGAGTTATCTGCAACACAAAAAAATGTGGAAAAAGTTAAGAGGTCTGAATACTTTCTGATTGAAATGCATGTAGCACAACGGAAGCTGTGAAAATATGAGTAAAATAAATGAAATAAAGTAGACAGAAATCTTTAATTACCTTTTCTTTCTTTAGGGCTTTTTGTAATTCGACTCTGTCATTTGTAATGTTTTTTCTATAAATGAACTACTTAAGCTTAAGTTTAGTTAATAAATATTAATGCATTCAAGATGGAATCATTAATTCAGAAAATGGCAGAGGGCATTCACCTTTAGTATGTCTAATACCACTTCCCCCAAAATTTTAAGAAAAACAAAAAAAACAACATTTTTTTCTCAGATTCTTAACAGATTTTCTTTTTCAATATATAAAACATGTTATTTTCCTTTCCACGCTATTCTGTTTGTACAACTGTGCAGGAACATTTGACTGTTTCTAGTGGGAGGATACAGGAGTAAAGCGGAGGTAATGTGTTTTCGCTGTAGCTGCTGCACACGGCACTTCATGTTGCTTCTGTCTGTGGAGTTAAAGTTCAATCTCTGCTACCCTAGGGAAGGTCTTTCAAAGGTTATAGTAGAACCCATCAAAAGTGATGAATTTAACTTCAAGGAATTCCCAGTCGTTTTGAAATTTACCTTTACAGGAATAAAATAAAGTTGGCAACTGTTTTTTTTTTTTTTTATGGAAATGTGTGCTATCTATCATACTGCCATGAAAAAGAAAGAAATATATTAGTTTTTGATCATACAATACTGAATAAACCTTTCGTTCCTTTATGTCCCTGTGGTCGTTTTAAGGGATTCCACTCACGTCTCATAATCCCAAGTGTGTACGGTATCTACCATCAGTTTGCCCAACCTGTGTCTGCCATGACTTTGAGGACTGCTTTACGTTACCCCCATTATGGATTATTTAGAGTCTGCACATGGTACAATTTGCCACTATTTAAATTAACTTGGATTCTTGCTACTGCGCAAACTGCATGTGTTGGTACAGCTGTAAGTAATCCACCCTGTTACTAAATGAATAGGCATTACAGGGAAAAAACAAAAAACAAAAAAAAAAACATTTGTGTTGCTGTAATAAAGCTCTAAGCCCTGCTTGAATCACTCTGCTGGTCAGGCTTTGTCTCCAAACACAACTCACTCTGTGCAATCTCACTTGGTCAGCTAGATCAGCTGGCTGCCTACTCAGCAGTAGGACATATAGCTTCTCCTGCAAAACAGTACAGCAAAAAACAAATTATCACATTTAATGAAAACAAATATATATGCGTAAACATTTTGCTGGGGCAATTTTGACTCTTGCAAACATACCTTCCACCAACTGTAAAAACTAGCAAATGCTTACAAAGTAGTGTGTTTGCCTGTTTTATAACTAATGCAAATTAAAGTAAGAAATGTTTCTGTCAGTCACATGACTAAAATAACAAGATTTTTTCCACCCTTTTACAGAGATCTAAACTAACTTGTTGCATTGACTGCACACTCCAAAGTTTTGTTGTTGTTGTTGTTTTTCTTTTATTGGTGCACCAGCACAAAAGTTAGGTGCTCCCAAATTTTCCCTTCAAATAGACAATATTGATTTGTACAATGTAGAAAAGAAAGTTCTTAATTTGAATCTGAATTACTGAAAATGTTGTCGAAGAGCTTCAGTGAACTGAAATTTAAACTTAAACATATCTCAAGATGAATGAAATTAAGAACATGAACATTATAAGTGCAAACATTTTAAGGGCTAAGCATCTTATCAACATCTAAAACTAAACATTTTATTATATTCAAGCCATTTGCCTTATTAAAAACATATTTCAGACTTCAATGTAGTAAAGAAAATTTTTTTTTTTTTTTTTTTGCAATAGACGTCAAACTCATCTCAGCCTCTTCTGATAGTCAGTTTGCTGCTTTGTGCATGTGAAAAGCAGGAGGCAGCAGCACTATGTGATGTATTTTATAGATGCATTGTGAAGGTTAGAATATGCCACTGCAGTTTTGTTTTGGGGACTGTGCAAATTCTCATAGGACTATGCTGACAGGCAATACATTTTTGAACCAAAGCACTGCATTAATAATTCCTGCAGGAGACTCTGGTCCTCGACACACAAGGCCCAGAGGTGATTTACCGATGTACTGCACACCTGCAGACTTGTCCAAGGTGTTTTAGTCATATCTGTTTCAGTGTAGCGGTGTTGATCTTAGTTACTGCAATATGAGTCCTGAAGTGTCTCTTTGGTCAATGGCAACCTGCTGATTAATAACCGTAGTGCTCTGGGAAAACTAATTTGAATATTATTAAAATGAGCTCGATGTGTCTGTTTGTTTATCGGTGTGGTTTTTGGAGATCAGTGGAAATCTTCACCCCGAGGCAATGCTTGTAACAGATTAAACTGCTAATGAAAATAATTGTAAACAATTTAAGCAAATCACAACAGCAATTTGTATTATCAGAAGGATGAAATACAAAGTGACTTTGTAACATCTTAAACAAGTCAGTTTAAGATTTTAGTGTATGATATTTTTGATAAGTTTGATTCCAGACTTGGTTGTATTGGAACACGTTCACACTGTGTCAGAAGAAATTTTTAACATGACTTAACCCCTTTATTTCATTCCTTCTCTTTTCTCAGCTGTTATTTAACTTTAAATGAGTATTTGATTTAACAGATAAATCTTATCCTGCCTCATATACGGTTTAACAAAGTCTTCTTTGGCTGTTTATTTTGTGATCTGAAATATTAACACAATTAAAGAAAAAAAAAAAAGAGGAGCTAAACTTGACGTTAGAAAATTTTGAACAAAAAAGGTGATGCGGGAAAATGCACATCATATTTACTATGTCCTGGCAGAAGAGAATATTTTGACTAAAGTTGACAAACAGTGATTAGTATTGCACACAAAATCCAAGCGTTGTTTCACCCAATTGCCCAAAGTAGCTTTTAGTGTTTTCAGACAAGTTATGCTGTTACTTGTTAGATTAGAAACTTTACTTTTACACAGTCTGTGCTTAAATTTTTGTTAAAAGCTCAGATTTGCACAGCTGGACTTGGACAGAACATCTGCTACTGGAAGGGTTCCCTTTATCTGTCAGAGGTTTGAAACTGTAAGTGCCTCTGTGGCAGCTGGGTTGCACAAGAGGGAGTCGCCAGTGCACCTGTGTATGTTTTGTCCTGGTCCAGTATGGCCCCTCTGACGACTGATGCTATCAGCCTTTTGTGATGAAAGGTAGATTTTGTAGCTTCCAGGTGTGCTTGAAAAAAAAAAAAAAACATGTCTGTGGACCTAGCTGAGGATTGGTGGCTGGACAGCGTATTGTTAAACAAAAATAAAATAACTTTGACTTTAATATCTGCATTTGTTTATTTTCAAAGAAATTTGGAATATCTGTTACATCATGGATCTTGCATTGAGTTTAAAGCAGGGTCACTTTATAAAATATCACAGCATGTCCTAAAACTTTGAACATTTTGAGCATTTTTGGTTGTAGTAGCCATCAAATCAAGCTATAAACTGAACAGGGTTGCTATGTTTCACCATAATTAATAGAATATATGTATAAGTGTACCTGCTACAAAGAACTAGTGGGTACTTGGCTTGAAAACATATTTTAAATTCTCAGGCACAATCTGGAGATCTAATTAGCAATCTGAATGTAAGTTTTGGTTGTTAGTGGCATCACAAAGTGACAAGATAGCTTGAACTATTTATGTATGTCTGGATGTTTGGATGGATGAATGGATGAATGGGTGGAAGCCATATGAATCCATTACAGAAAAACCCATTGTAAAGTCATAGACCACAATCAATACTGTATTCTGTAATTGTTCCTCAGTACTGATTTACTATATTTAGTCATTAACCAATAAGCTGAAGTATATTTTATTAGTCATGCAAGGTGTTATTATATATAGCCACAAAGTGACTTCTTTTCCCCTGAGACGTTTCTAATGATGTCTGCTGAAATCAATAAGTAGAAACCCCTCTTCACTGGTTCACCTGTTATGAACTTTCTAAGCTGCTTTGTAGGGGAAACAAAAACATCTTAAAAACATAAAACTGTATGGTGCCCTGAGATTATATATATATTTTTTCTGATTTGGCATTATAAAAATAAAATAAACTGTAATTATTACACAATATAATGCAGCACAACTTAAATTACCTGGCTGTGCGCACCACGCTAGGGCTTATTATGTTTCCAAACCTACAGAAGAAAAAAATGATCTTTTTCGACATAATGTACCTTGAGGGAATGTTTTTTTTTTTATTATTGTTTTTTTGTCATCCCTACCCTTTTGTGTTGTGTTTTCACCATATTGAGGTTGAGATAACCCAACATGAAAGTATCATGAGCAGAAATGAGCTCACCGTTTGCATTAAAGACCATGTTTCATAAAAGATAACTCAAAGCTCATACAGCTGAAATTAGATGTTGACACATATCAATTAATAGTGTTATTTCTCTTATGATGTAAACTATACACTTCCTGTATAGTCTTATATTTTCTATATTTTTTCACCTCAAGGACTTAATGCTTGATTTGCATCTGAACGGCTGAACACTTTGCATCTTCAAACCTTAAAGCTTAACTAGCACCTCAAAGAACTACATGAAATGTCTCTCAAAGACTTGATAGTTGACTTGCACCTCGAAGACCAAAGAGTTGGCATTTCCCTCAAATGCTTGACTTGACTTTCACCTGAAGGACTTAAAGATGACATGGCCTCTCAAAGACTTGGGACTTCGCCTAGACTTGGAAAAAAAGTGTTAAATACAAACGACACACAATTGTAATGTGGTGAATCTTCAGACCGTTTGGTTGTCCCACCACTGCCACAAAGACACTAACTGATAAATTAAAAGTCAGAGTTTCTTTTAGGTTGCTCCTGCATCCCCTTTACCAAACTAACACAGTTTTAAGACTGAGCATTTCAACCTCCTTACTCGTTTTCTCTGTTTGGCTAATAAGTGTCTTCCTTTAAAAGAGTCATGGCAGGAGGTAGCCAATGACTGTTCAAGCTGCCTTATCTGCTCTCGCTGTGCACACCCTGCTGGCTTAGCTGGTCTGCAACGTACCTTAATATAGATCAGGGACCTGGGAGAACAGCATGGGGGCCTTGGCCCTCTGGCCTGTTCCAGAGCTTTATTGATTGGCACCGAGCCGAGCTGCCAATATCACAGCAGCACATGGACTGAGGGGCTGTCGCTCAGAGTGCGTGTGTGTGTGTTGGTGGGGGGACAGTATGGGATCCTTTGTGTACTGCGGACCGTGTATGTCTGTTTCATGGTATTCTCATTGTTTTCCTTGTATGTTTTTGTTTTCCGCCTTGTGAAAAGTCCCTTGTGAACATATAGCAAAAAGCCACAAGCCCACACACAATGGATGCTGACATTCACACCTATTATGTGAGCCTAGAAGGGTTGAATATGTATTATGTTTGAGTTATAACAAAAGGAAAGTATGTGTATTTTGTTAGATTTTCTAAAAGCAGTCTGTATCATTTTTTTCTTTGTGCTAGATGCTCCTTGTTTTTTTTTTAAACCCCTAAGTTTCTAATGTTGAACTGATGTAGAAACATGGCTTTATTTCCTGTTCATGGACTTTACCATGTTTTACAGAAGATTGACTGTCTCCACTGTATGTAAGAGCATATGGCAAGTTTTTGAAAAATGGGGGTAGAGAGGATGGGTGATAAGAAAAACGGAGAGCAAAGGGTAGACAGAGGCAGAGAGAATAAGGGGAAAATGAAGAGGTGGTTAATATTTTATTAGTTAATTAGAGACTGTGCTACGTTCTGAGCGAGTGTTCAGTAGCTCTAGGCTCCTTGGTGTCATTGCGGCTGGCACAGTCATCACTTACTGTGCAAGCCCATTTCCGATGGCCTCTAATTCACAACAAATACAATACTGGGACTTCTTTTCAAAGTTTGACAAACCAAGGGGAAGTGGTTTCAGAAGAAAAGGCCTGAGTGTAGTGAAACCCAATGCAGTTGATTGTGCTATTTTGGTGTCCGTGTCTGCTAAGTACACAAGGTTACCAAAATAGCAAAGGATTGATCTATGTCAAGCTGCTCGTTGTGCACCCCAGCATGGCTTCAGTTTCTCTACATAGAAAACATACTTTGCTAGGGCTTTTTTATTGTGATTCAGTCTGTAATTTCTTAATGAAGATTTTCTTTTTAAAGTGGATTATGAAGCATTATTCATATGCAGATGGACAAAGTTGCAAACAGCAAAGACCAGCAAATATGCTAAGAATCGCTAATTGGCTCGGAAACTGTAAATCTTTACAACATGGCAGTGCTAGCTTAACTTTTTTTGGTTGACAAACACTTTGTGTAGGATGACGTAATGGTTTGAGACTTGATTTATCTAAAGATCTGGATGAATTTGGAAAAAAAAAAATCAGTCGAAAAAAATATTTTTACTTCCTCACTTGATTCCATCGTATAAAAGTTACATCTTTTCATCCATGTGTCTTTCAGTTTACCAACTCTTCCAATCCATCCACCCATCCAGCTAATGGGATGGATTACCTGTTTGCCCGTTTGCCTTTGTTTATCCATCTGCAGTACTGTAGTCATATTCACTACTTTGTCCTCCGCTACACCTTATTGTGGGTTTTGCAGATTCCATACTTAAAGTTGGTCACTGTAGAAATGTATTTCATAAATTGATATAACTTTCATAAGTGAATTCTATAAGCGTGAACATGGAAAAAATATATTTTGACATGAAATTAAGTGGGAGTCCTGTGTGTGATGCACAAATCTTAAATCTTGATGAGGGAGAGAGAGAAAGAGAGGGAGGGAGGGGGTCTTATTGGTCATTACTTGAGACTGACACATGCCCTATGGGAAGAATAATAATCTTTATAGAAATGATGTGCAAGGTTTTACTGGGAGACAAAATCTTTACACACTTAGTGGTTTATGATTATATTTAGATAAATAGACGTTTAATCGCCCATCACAAGTCCCAGCTGGACTGCGAAACAAATCAGTGGCTTCTTGTAAAAAGAAAACCTGCTTTATCCAGGGAACTGGTGGTAGTTTCACCCCAATAAGGATTGTTTTCTTCTGTGGTTCTCCCTTCAAATCTAGTTATGCAGTAATGCCCTATTGACTATTTATTGCAATGCTATGTCAGATATAATCTGAGAAAACAGTTGACCAATTTTTTTTCCCCCCCCGCCAGTTGCTGGAATAAAATGTACACCACACCAGAAATTGGAACCACGCAGAGTGACTCAAAATGACATCAAGACTAAAATTGGCTTTCATAGATATTCAACTGTTCAGGAAATTTACAAAAAAAATGGTGAAAACCACAGCAGACCTACCTGACAAAAGCGGTACTTTTGTCAGCTTTAGGGTTTAAGAAGGAGGCGGTGGGTTAAAGGAGGATGGGTGGTTTGTAGGAAGGGAGTGTCCTGAGTTTGATTCTGAACAAAATGTATTGCAGAACATGTTGGTTTCATTGGGTCTGCTCTTCTTGTATGGGCATTGACTGCTTTCTTCACCCATTACAGTTCAATTACTTTCATTTTAGTGCCTCACAATTTTGAGGGATGCATTGTGTACGTGTGTGTGAGTGTGTGTGTGTGTGTGTGTGTGTGTGTGTGTGTGTGCGTTTTCCTGACATATACTACGTTGTGGGGACCAATTGCTCCTTGTGGGGACCGGAGCCTGGTCCCCACAAGGGGAAACCCTGTTTTTTGGGTCAGGGGTCAGATTTAGGGCTAAGGTATGAATTGAGTTTTGGTTAAGGTTAGGGTTAGGTATGTGATGGTTAGGGTTAGGAAAAGGGTAAAGGTAAGGTTTAGGCTGTAGAAATGAATGGAAGTCAATGGAAAGTCCCCACAAAGATAGCAAAACAAACATGTGTGCGGTTGTGTGCGCGCGCATGCGTGCGTGTGTGTGTGTGTGTGTGTGTGTGTGTGTGTTACGACCACTTTGACCTATGAATCATTCAGGTGTTAAACACTCCATTCTCACACCATTTACCGTTTTTCTGTTTGAACATTTCAGACATATTAGCATCAGCCTAATATTTTAAGCTAACCTTAAGACACTTTGCAACCAGAAACTTCTTCCAAAAAACAGTTTGTGCCTATGGTTTTGCTGAATATACATGTATATTACAGCTTGACACATAAAACGAAATTAAATTTAGTTTATTTGTTCAGCGTCAATTTGTAACAAACGTCTGAAGGCACTTGAAACACTTCACCACTGACCAAGTGATCCATGAAGACCTTTTAGCTGAAAATGTGGCTTATTTAAAGGATGATGTATCTCAGATCCAGTGTCAGGTTTTCTATATTCTTGCCCACATTTTACAGCAGTAAGGGTTAGGGTTAGGGTACCCTAACTGTATATTGCTTTTTTACTTGTTCTTTTTATCTCCACATCACTTATGCCACAAAATATGTTTCTATGGTAAGTCTAGACAAAAATAGAGGAGCCAAGTTGTGGAAAAAAAAAAAAAAAAAAACCTTGAGAGACCTTTAGAAAGCATAGAGATTAATCAGCTTTTAAAGAATATTTGAAAGTCCATCATTCCATTGTGGCAAAGGATAAAGTTACTGAGGTGTAGTATAAAATGTTTGCACTATTCTATAAATCCAAAACATTTTGTCAGCCATGTTACATTGTCTGTGATCCAAGTGACTGCCTTTCTGCTGCAAAATTAAATATATAAGTTTGTGATGAAAACAGATTTTAGATTTTTTTTTATTTCCATGCACGTTTACTAGTTATTCCAAAGGCTTGCTACCATGTCTCTATGGCTTACATTGCTTTTTTTTTTTTTCTAGTATAACCTTTGCTTTTTTTTTTCTTTTACTAAACAACATGGCCTCAAGACCCAGGAAAAGAGAAAGTTAGAACATGGTGAAAGGATAATCAAGGACAGACGGGCAGTTCTGAGGAAAACAGTGGGAGGCGTTGACTTCCACTGAGAGAAGCCATGCAAATGTTAAAAGTTACCTCAGGCTGCTGGGTAAAGAGACTGAGAAGACAGTGAAATGTATACTGTTTCTGTGTGTATGAGCAAAAGAAGGCCTAGTAAAACAGATTTTGAAACAGAAGCTTCTTTGACACAAAGTATTACATCTATTTTTAGGCATAGATGCTACGACAGAGATAAGAACGTGACTCTTCCAAAAATGTTTGGGTGTGAAAATGTCACTCTGGGTCTACAAAAAGACACTGATCTCTTAATGATGTCTCATATTAATCACAGTTCAGCACGAGTTTTGTGTTGGCAGAAGTGACTTCAAATATGAACTAAATCCTGACTGAAAAGGACCAGAGATCGTACATGGCTTTAAGGAAATATCCATATTTCTTTAATTCTTGGTGCCTTTTCCCATATTTTACTTTCGCACACAAGGTGATACATGATTTTGTTATGAGTATGCTTATTTACATATTTGATTATCTTCTTATAATGTTTTACATAAACTCCATTCTACAACCACAGAAATTAAGTCGTATTGTAATCTGTAAACGGTGATTGTCTCTTAAGTTTACCAATTAAGTCACTGCTGAAAGTGACAGTGATATCCTTGTTAACCCCACATCTTTTCTGTAGTTCACTCAGACAAAACTCCTCTGAAAGTATAGAAAGCCATGCAAATGGTACTGTAATAATACTAATACTAATACTAGTACTACTACTACTACTACTACTACTACTACTACTAATAATAATAATAATAATAATAATAATATAAGTTAATCTTATGTTAAACTATGCATATGCTCTTCAGTCATTGCAGCATATTTGGACTGGTTGACATGGCACTGGAGTTGGTCCTATTTTCTAAGTAATTGAGTTGATAATTTTGTTGACCACTTGTTTTTTCTATAACTGTATTAGGGCTGTGCAATAATGGAAATGTTGGTATTGATCTGATAGCAAGTAAATGCAAATATATTATTGCAGGTACCAATTCCAAGACAATGCCTTTTTTAAAAAAAATGTCAGTCAAATTCGGTGATTTGACTTCAGTTAGTTGATTATGATAATTATCAAATACAGGACAATAATTTTAGGCACATTAGTTTTTTATTAACTAACTACAGCATAATTCTCTTTTTACCTTCTACTTGACATAATTGTTTATTAAACTGAGTCTGTAAGCACAGTCTCCATGTAACCAAAAAATGGAACAACTTTTTCCTTAAGCATTCAGCCATATTGATTTTTCATATTTGAGGTATTTCTATCTTTACATAAGTGCATATTTTTTGCGTTTCGGTAGGACTTTTTTAATCTGTGTGAATAGATAGCTTAATATAGCTTAATATGCGTGCTGAAATTACACCTCTGATCACAGATTGCACTGTGAAAGCAGAGAGAGCTGAGAGAGAAGTGCGCTGTTTGCGCTGACAGTGTTGGAGTGAAGGTGTGCTGATGGTTGAATGAAACAGATTGCACTTGAAAGACAGCAGACATTTTAAATTCATACATTACACAGATTTGAAATCCGGCTCTCAAATTCAAAATGTAACTTATTGATATTTGGAATTTTAGTTTCTGCCATAAACTCTGTGAGGAAATTTGAGAAATTTGTTGGACCTATTCAAGAAAAACTGCAAACATGTTTAGCTTTCAGCGTGAGATGGCTCAGGGAAATCACATCTCAAAATATTGTTATTGTGTGAGTATTATTTAGTGAAACACTTACTAAACAGATTCCAGGCACTCATTTCTCTGACTTTAAACTTTAATAACTTGTTTTTGGCATTTTTGTGACCCCCAGTACAACATACATAACAATCAAGTTGAGAACATAGAAGGGTGAGAACCAATTACCATTGGTGCTGCACAATTTGTTGAATTAGTGATTTAATAGCAATTTGTATTTTGGTAAACATGTGCAGCACACATCTTTAAGACAGGAGAACGTTCTTGCTTGAGATAAATTCCTTGTTTTTTGTCTCATCATTCTCTCCATTAAAGTTTGGATGGCAATCTTTCAGTTTGATTTTACTACTACACAAATCCAAATCTAACATTTTTTTTTTAATTTTAGGGAAGTTATATCTTCTGAAATTCATTTGAGTCAAGGAGATAAAAAAAAAAAAATCAAAGCTGTTAATAGAAGTTTGAGCATCAGTGCACTTAATGTTTCAGAAGCATATCAAGTATTTCAGTGTTTTGACTTTAGTTCAAATGTTCCTTGTCAGAATAATTGAAGAATTTGCACACAAGCATTCACATATGCCTTCAGCATAAAGACACACTGTATAGGGGATCACATTACACACTTGGAATTAAAGATCTGGGTGAAGAAAAAGAAAAAAAGAAAACGTGAGTTATCACTCAAAGTTATTTTCTGATGCCCCTCAGGGTTCCTTCACGCCATGAAGACAATTAGTAGTCCTGAGTCATAGCAGGTTGAAATCAGGAGTGTAGGAGTGAAAGTTTCTAAAAACAGCAATAACTAAATCTGGTGCTTAATGTTACTTACTTAAAATGAAAAACCCTCTTCAGTGAAACATGATACTGTACTCCAAACAAATGCATCATCTGACAAAATAATCCGTAGTCAGTCAGCCACTGTCTCACTCAACTGTGCATGTAAGAAAGTAACTGAAGTGTAAAACTAATTTCTTAACAGAACACACACAAATCACCAAAATTATTATGATTACTACACCCATAGTATTAGTTTTCAACAACTGTCTTCCATCTAGATCCTCTGTGATGTGAACTGAAGCCAAAACAGATGTTGCAGTCCAGAGCCGAGCCGTTGTCGCTGGTACAGTTTGTCTCCTGTCAGCTGTTGTCTTACATCTGCTTTACTGTGTTAGACCTGATCTTATCAAATCTACTGGCTAAGTAAACGTCTAAGGTTTTAACACCTGATCAGATCTCCTCCTTACAGCATGTAAACCACAAAACTATAAGACGCAATTTATTTAGCATTGCTTTTTACAATTTTTGAATGTGAGTTGACTCATCGGTATGCGTGATTAACAACAAAATAAATATAAGATTCAATGTCGTAAGGATTTTTCTCACATAGGTAGGTATGGATTTGGGAAAGTGAAAACATTTCAGATAGTGAAGAAGACATTGTTGTTACTGGCAGTGGCATTTTTGGCAGAGGAATGGCTTTGGCCCTCTCCCACCCTGTGCTGTAGCAATCATGACTTCTGACTCCTGGCACACACAAAACCTCTATAGGCCAAGACAGGCTTGTCTCCATAATGACTATTGATAACTGATGATGCAGTTAAGAAAGTGAAAACTGCTTGTGTTCTGGCGATGACTTAGACAAGGTACTTTCTTTCAGTATTGCTGAGAAAGACTCCAAACGAGTTTTTAAAGCTTCTTTAGGAACAGGAATGTTTGGGTAATGTTTTAGTTATATATATAATGCTTGTTTCAAAACTCAAAGTGACCTTGTCGTTGTTGCATTTATGTAGCAAAACGTGTCGCAGTGTTATGGATTTTGGTACGGTAAGCTTTGATCAATATTTTAACAGAACCGATATGTTAATCAATGATTGTCTGTTATAATCAATGAAATGAAGCCAGTAATTTTATTGGACTAGGAACCTGTTTGTTTTTCACTTGAGGTGGAAAAAAAACCCTCTTATCTGTCTTTTTATGTACAAAATAGTGTTAGCACTGTGGTATAGCAAGCCAGTACAGGAAGTTAGAAAAGTGATCATTTAAAACTATGAAGTGGTAAAAACTCAAAACTTTTTTTTTTTGCATGTCTTGCTTTTTTCCTGTTGCAACCACAAAGCTGTGAAAAGGAAACATGAAATCCCTTTTGAGTGATTATTACATGCACAAAAACAGTTGATAATGCAATTGTATTGTTTATAAAAGTTACAAATAGGTATTAAAATAACATTTAGAGGAAATATTCTCTTGGACAAAATCAAAAATATGTTTCTTCAACATAAAAATCCAGCTTACAGCGGTGGTTCTTTCATATTTACACGGAGGTTGCATTCCTGTCATGAAAGACTGGAACTCTAAAGGCCATCTGTTCGCTTTTCAGCAACCTTTAAAATACAAAACTCGTCGACACTTTAACAAAATATGTTCCGTGTCTTTCATTTCTCAGAAGATGAAAGGAGAAACTATATTAACAAATAGAGACCAAAGGAGGCAAACAAGAGGACGGGTTAATCTGCAGATTGGAAGATGAAGCAAAATTTAAAAAGTGCACTATAGATACGTGAAGCTAAACCAGTAAGATAGGAACTGGTGGGTTTTGCCCAGATGTTTCTCCATAAACTCAACTCTAAAGTTAAAGTTTGTGGAAGTGACTACAAAGTAAGGTTTGAATAAAAAATTTGAAGTCCGTAGGAAAGTTCTAAATGACAGTAGCATGTTATGTTCCTCACTTCTGGACTTTTAAACTTATTTACTAATTTTAAGGATTAATATTTTAAATCTGTCTGAAATTATGATTACACATGTAATATTGTATCGCCTTTGCTTGATGCAGAATATATGCATTTCCCTTATTGCTGAGAAAGTAGAGTTTTACTGCGCCTCTTCACATAATCCTGGCCATCAACTCCCACGCTCTCTGCATCTCCACAGCATGGAGCATCCAGTGTCTGTCAACACTCCAATGGGAGGCAAACTAAACAGCACAGAGGGAGTAGCATAAGAATGTACACAAACTACTCAGAGGAATGGAAATGAGGCCAATGTGTTACATATCATATGTGAGTCATGCTGGTAATAAATCCTGCTTCAGATGCGTCGTGTTGGACAGCTGAGGTGAACTTTTCACACTTTGTGTCACGTTTTGCAGTCCTTTCTTTGGTGCAAAGACTGTCATTTCTGGGATGGATATTAATGCTGCAGTTCAGTTAGGGTGGAGGGCTGCATTCAAACAGGCACTGCAGCAGCAGAAACGTTACAGGCAAAGAAAAAAAAAAGTGCGCACAGGTGTTCTCATTTTCAATATGACACACCGAGAAAGATAATTAGACTGATAACCCTTTGCTACATTAGTAAAGCTAAGTAGATTTAATATTACTTGCACAAAAAGGAGGGTGGATAAAGGCCAAGACAGAAAGTAATTGCATGTTTGGTGAAAATGAGTTATTCAGTTGCACAGCAGTGTCAATGCTGCAGGGCCCGATTATGTCCTTCTTGCCCTGAGTGTTGGGACTGTTTGTCTGAAGGCAGAGATGAACTAAGTAGACTGTGGATTGATGTTCTCCTTCAGCAAAGCACTCAGAGGCCTGACATTTGCTCCTCCCTCCTAAACCACTTCTTCACTTGCCCGCATTGCAGCAGTTATTTCTCACCTCCAACTTAACATCTCCTCGTGTCCATTAGATGCAGCGCTCCGAAGGGCTCTCACCTCTTGCTGCTGTCCTTGTAACCCCCCCTGACAAAAATGCTGTGAGGTGATTCAGTTGTAATCAGATCTGGGTTGACCTTAGATCAAATAAGTGCTAAACTTCTTAGTAATTTTTCCGATTTATTGGGATGTATTTTGAAAAGTAAAGTGAGATTACAGCTTACCAGAGTGGACTTTTTCTTTTTTTTTGTCCCGTTGTTCATTTTATTTTGGATGTCACACTTTTTATGTAAAATTAAATTACTTATCTGTCATTAAATTAACCCAGAAAAGGATTGTTTGTAGTATTGATTACTTCAATCTGCCGCCAGGTTCGCTCTCTGGCCGGAAGGATGTGAAACAACATGAAAATATCCATTCCTTATTTGCTCCTGTTTCAGCAGGAAGGAATTATTTCTTATAAGGAAGATAATGTAGCTTCGTGTGACAAAGGATCACTGTTTGCTTTCTAACAAGTTAGGTTTTTATCTTGCTCCCCTTTTATTTTTCATCTAAATTAAATACTATTTGCTGTCTATGATTGCTTTGTGTGCCTGTACTCAAAATCTTTTCATTTGTTCGTTGTTGTACCATCTAAGATGCCAAACGCCTATCGGCCTCATTTGCTACGTCAGTTAAATAGTACAAATAAACCTGGGTAAAAACATGCAACATGATTACACATGTCCATTCAATCATATATATATATAAAATGTATAAAGACAACATTATAATGTATAAAGAAAAAGACTAGAGAAAAATGCTTAAAGAAAAACAATGCATTATTTTCTTTTAAACAACCAAGTTAGAGAAAGATGAAGCAACATTTCTACGTCCTAGCACCATGAGCATAATTTAGCATCATATACATGCCAATGTCTGTTGTGTAAAATTAACGTTCGCTTTAAGAAAATTGATGCTCTTTCCTGAAGTACTGCTAAATTCTGGTCACTTAAAGCATCAATAAAACCATAAAACACAGAGCACAATGCGTTGAGTGTTCAGCAGAGTTTTGGCCTGCAGCTAGTGCAGAGCCCGGCCAGGAGACCGTTTCTCTCATCTGCAGAGCCTTGACCGACTTCCTGTGCTTTGAACTGAACGGAGGCCAGCCTCGCACCATCAAACCAAACCCACAATATTAAATGGTTAAGTGGAAGAAAAGCAGAAATGACCCATGTGTGTGTCCGTGCGAGTGACTGGACACAACGTGTTTACAGCGTGAGGTAAGGAGAGCGTAAATCAGGCTTCTTCTTCTCCCTGTCACTATAGCAATGATTTCCTGATCCACTCTGGGCTGATTTAATGGTCCTAGGGGGCCTCTAAACACACGCTACGGATGCTATTTGGTCTCTGCTCACTGGGCTTAGGCTGCTGTAAATTTAATCAGATACTCCTTAGGACACCTGTGTGCACTTGGGCGAAAATGCGTTCGTCTTTGAGCAGTTTAGCCATCTGTGTCTGTGTACTTTTTACAATCTATTTTTAAGGGGAAATGATGGATTTTTTACTTGAGGTGTAACTGTGATCTGCCATTTCTAATTGCTTTTACCCACAGAGACAGGAGGAGTCCTTTCAGCTGGTGATATTTAATCTAAATCCAGCCTCACCTTCATCCCTCATCCATTTAAGCTCAACTTTTATTTCTCTCTTTTTTTTTTTTAGCCTCGCTGAATAGAGCTTCAATTTGCATTTGTGGAGGCATCATGTTTACTCATAGTGTTCTTGACCTCAGTTCATTTCCACTGCAGAATCATAGTTTTTAATAGCACCCTATGGGCCCGGAGTTAACAGCCACAGAGTATTTTACTCTTGATTTTCTTTTTTTTAATCTCGCTGGAATATCTGAATCTAAGATCCTAAAGTTTGGAATTTTTGTTTATTGATTTTTTCAGGTTTTTTGATTATTTTTTTTTTATAAGTGTGTGGTTTTTAAATTGTGTTTTCTTTATTTTTGTAATGTTAGTCCTGCTGCTCGTGGTTCTGTTTGCCTCTGAGTCGCATTGCCTTACCTACATACATTTACCTCTCTCAATATATATAGACCAGGTTTTGGTGGGTATATTGTGAGATCCTTGTCATTAACTGTTTTACTGTATTCTTGTCCCCAATATGGTCTTTTAAGGTTTTGGCTAGTTGTTATAATGTCTTATTTTACTTTCAAACAGTATATTGAACAACTTGCCTTTGGAGCTTAGGAAAGTTGGAGCTATTAGTGTGTTTTCACACCTGACTCAGTTCAATTGGTGTCCAAAACTGCAACATTTGTTACACTTCCAGCTGGTGCAGTTCACTTTCACACTGCACTGTGTTAAACAAACCAAGCCCTTTGAAAAACCTGTTAACCCGCTGGTGCCTGATTTTTCGCTGCACCCAGAACCAATGAAGAAAATGACACAAAAACTTCTGCAAAGACATGAGCACAACTTCACAAAATATAAACAAATATGGAGTAGTATCAGATTTTAGCAGTTGTGGGATTTTTTTTTTTTGTCACTGGTAAAAGACCATAAGTCATTTCTTACCCAGAATGCCCTGAGGTATAGTCCGTTCTGCCTTTGGACCGGTCTCCGGTCATTCGAACTTCATGAGAGTTATCTTCAACCAAACCAAGACCGAGGTTTTTAGGTGGACCAGAGTTTGCTTCTTTGATCCGCATCAGAGTTTGATTGCAAACAATGCAAAGAGTAGCATGTCCATCTAAAATTAATGTATACACCTCTATGTTGGATATGTGTTATTTTAACACAAGTCCTGTCCTCGAGAGCTATAATATAACCCTGCAACCTTTAGATGCATCCGTGCTCCAATGCGACTGAGTCAGAGGCCTGCAATGAGCCATTCACTCGATCCAGGTGTGTTACAAAATGAATGCATCTGAAAGTTTCAGGCTGTAGCTCTGGAGGACTGCACTCGGGAACCTCTGCTTTAGCGCATATCTAAGTTTTGTATGCCTCTGCTTCACAATCCTTTTTTGCAACTGTGTCTGTGAGAGGGACAGATTTGTTAAATTGAAATTAGGTTTTGCATTTGGAAATTATAAAGTATAAGTATTTGACGGTACTATAACAATCTAAAAACATCATAACAGAATGACAAAAACAGCCACATTCACCTTCGTTTTCAGCGCACTAATACAGTGATGCAAAAGGTATTCTGTTTTTAGATTTTTTCACTGTTTTTTTTTTTTTTTTTTTTTCAGATCATCCAACAAACTATTACCAGACAATTTGAGTTGATAAAAGTCTATTTTCCATTGACAATTTCATTTATTCAAGGACAAAGTTATTCAAATCCACTTGGCCCTATGCGAAATGGTAATTTTGCTGTTGTTCATTAGTGAATCAAATGTGATTAACTGTGTTTTTTGGACAGTTAATAATCAGGTCTGGCTACTGCAAGACCTGATTACTGCTTGACCTTTAGAATCATGAAATCCCTTAAATAGAAGTGGGCTAAAATATTTTATAAAAATCAAGACTTCATGAACTGATGTAAAGAAAATTCAAGAACAAATGGGAAACAAATTGCTCACATCTTATCCATCTGTAAAGGGTTGCACAGCCATTTTACAAGCATTGGGAGTCCACTGACTCAAACAGCACACTGATTTGACTAAAATAAAATACCCCAAAACAACATATAAAACACTCCAAACCTTAACAGTAACTAAAGGACTGGGCAGAATTGGCATTCTTGGTTGTGCTCCAAGTTCAAAACTACTGTTGACCAAAAATGAACACAAAGGCCCAGCTTACGATCCACAGAACTTTTTGAAAAAATGTTCTGTGGACTGATGAGGCAAAAGCGGGAGTGTGTGTTCTGTTACATCTGGGTAAAACTAGCATGGGATTTCAGAAACAGAACATCATACTAACAAAAATAAGAAAAACATGTATATATATGTTTTTCTCTTCTTTGCTACAGCTAGTTCCCCACAGTTTAGCAGCCCATCATGAATGTGCACTGTATTTACTCCAGTTACATTTGTCTGGTAATAATGTTTTTTTTTTTGATGATCTGATCTTGACAGAAAAGAAAACAAGTTTTACAGTAAACAGGTTTTCTTAAAAAAATGCAACACAGTCACAGTTGCTGTCACTAGTATCTAGTATCCACTAGATACCATTGTATGTAGTGAATATAAACTTGAAGTTGTCATGGGAGCCACTGTACTTGCTGTACTCTGGTAATCTATGACTGCTTCCTATTCTGCCTTCCTGTCTTCCTGCCCTAAATCACCTGGAAAACATCCAAGCATGTTACATAAACCTGTACATGTAACAAACCTGCACCTGTTTATCTTCTGCTTTTGTAGCTATGCAGCTGCAGTATTACTAATTTTATTGAGATATACAGAGAGACTTTGACTGCCTCTTACTGTGTAATCTGCTTCTCCTAAAGGCCGAGTGATTTTCTGTTATGGGGTTAGAGGTGATGTCTTCACCAGTTCTCCCAGTATCTGCCACAGGTCAGCTCTTAATTTCCAAAGGCAGGAATCTCTATCTGTAATCTATAGGGATCTTAACTCTTCCACTTTGACTCTTAAAAATAAACTGAGGGTCTTTGCTGGCTGATGCAGCAGGTTTGACTAGGAACACCTTCACCAGTATATCACCATCTAACTACCTGTTGGTATCATTTGAATCATTTGTTTTACAGCACAATGAGTGAGATGTTTATTTTATTTAATCTTTATGTCATTAAGAAAATTCCATTGAGATTAAACATTTTTTTTGCAAGACAATTCTTGGAAAATTAAAGTATTAGAGCCTCAGGCAATGTCACAATCTGTGGTCATGTTTCCATCCAATTGTCATGCGAATTTTGAGTGAGCTTTAAAAATATTGCAAAAAAAGAAAATGCAAATTAGGCATTTTTCCATCTGCTAGTTTGAAGCAAATCAACAAGGCCACGCAAAGTGTAATTTCATCAAATGTTGACGCTACATTTAATGAGATACAAAATGTTTAAAGATGAAAAAACCTTTCCAAGTTTTGTGCCTCCAAGGCACAAACCCACCAACGGCTGCACTAGACTTTTTGTTGTCTGATGGACATGATCAAATAAATCCATCATAATGTATTTTCACCTGTCGTTTTTGTAAATAAAAAAAGAGAGATATTCAATTGCATATTATTTTCAACAGAGAATCCACATAATCCCATCACACACATATTCACATTCAGAAAAAGGTGCATTACTTCCCCCAGGAGTCATTGTTACCCGTAAGTGAATGAGTTCAGGTTGGTGTGTTGTTTACAATGATATCACAGAGGTGCGGGTGGATAGAGAGATTGGGGTCTTATTTGTAGTAATGCGGAACCTGCTTTGATCTGACAAGGTGAGGAAAGAGAAACACCAAAGAGCAAAGCTTTCAATTTACCCATCAGTCCATGTTTAAACTCTCACCTGTATGAGACATCATGATCATGGGCAAAAGAACGAGATCCCGGATACAAGTGGCTGAAATTGTATTTCTCCTTATGCTGTCTGGGTTTAGTCTCCAGATATAATAAGGTGAGCATCTTGATCCTCTGGGTGAACTCAGAGTAGAGCTGCTGTTCCTCGTCATCAGAAAGAGCTAGTTTAGTTGATTCAGCCATCTGACCAGCATGTGTCAGATGGCATTTGGAGGTTTTCCAAGCAGATCCTACTTGGAGGAGGCCACAGGGCAGACCAGCAGCATTTCGGAGGGAGTGTATTTCCCTTTATAGAGAGGATTCCCCTAGAATGAACTGTAGTGTGTTACCGAGGAAGGAATTTCAAGCCACTTTCATTCTCAATAAAGGACAGATGCTGTTCAACTTCCTAAATATTTTTATAGTTTATTAACCTGGCTTTGTTGTGCAGCCTAGTACCTCAATCATCTTCAGCTGCATGAATTGAAATAAGGACTTTTTTTTATCTCTATAATGCAATATCATATAATGGTAAACAATTTTTATCTGTCAAAGTAGTCTTTGTTCTGCAAGGCCTAGAATAAGGGCTGTGTGATTCGTTAGGCTGGCAACAATCACTTTGTTTACAACTGAAGATGTGTATCACAACGGACCAATTTAGATCCTGAATAAAATATAAAAAATCTTACTCACTTAGCTAAAAGTATATGAACCCATGTTGATTTAATTTGTTTTCAGTTGTTATTAATTTAGATGTCAATTACATTCAGTAATAGACATAATAAAAACAAGACCAGACAGGCGCAGGAATGTGAATCACACATTTCCTTTTGGAAACACATACTGGACTCCAGCGAAATGAACGAACTGACATAAGTCTGTTTCATGACGTATTTCCACTGGTCACCCTCTTCTGCTCAGGCACCCGACCTCCTCCCTAAAGGCTTCACTCCAATCACAGAAAAACAGGAAGAACATTGCCTCTGACAGCAGGCGTTATGAGTGGGCTCATGGGAAATGTAGTGCTGGCAATCCAAAGTGGGATGTGAGTCACCATCTGTCTTCCTTACTCAGTCATTATACAAGCACCACACATGCATGTATGCACGTGTTTGTGAGAATGCGCGTTTATCACCATAAACCCTGAGTGCAACGAGTTACATGACATGGTCGGCTCTACAGTTGGGTTCTATTACATTTTTCATGACTCGGAAATTGTGAGTTGACCTTGCGAGACGCTTCTTGTTGTGTATTTTTGTGTGCGGAAACGGTTTTGGTGGTGTTTGTAGCTTCTGACCCGCAGACACCGGCTGTTACAAACTAACACACTACTGAAGCACACACGTGATTGCATGGCAGCCACCATCACCTCAAGGCTGAGACCGTCCCACTGTGTCTTTATACCGGGAGCAGGTTTTGATATTCCAAGCACTGCTGACAGGGTCTATTGACATTCCTGTCTCATTGCTTGCTCCATTGTGCATTCTGTGAGAGCTAACCCTTCATTTCACTCTCTCCCTCCCTCTTGGTCTCTGTACGTGTCTCTGCCTCTCCCTCATTCTTCAGAGCATCAGTCTCATTATCCTCACTCACACTCCGAAAACGTCAATGGATAAAGCAGGTGCAGACACGCAAGCAAACACGCACAAAACAAGTGATTACTGTGCACCGACAGTATTTGAAGGATTCATTGATTTAATGGCTCTATTTGTGAAACCAGTTGTCTGATTTGTCAGTATACAGTACGTATGTTAATCACGATGTTGACGGCACCTTGAGCAGCGATGATGCCAGTTCTTGGTTTCAGCTCTTTAGAATACTGAATGAATGTTGAATGAGAGTTTACAGCCATAGACTTGTGTCACTGCCAAGTTGTGCTCTGATTCATGGCCAGGATGTTTATGCACCCGGTGCAGTCACAGTGCTTATGTGCTGATTCACAGACTGTATGTTGTGCAGCAGCTACGTCACAGCTCAGATCTGAGAATGATGTCACTCCCACCGATGTTCAGGCTGCATGTTGGGGAACCAGATGGGTTTTGTTAGTCGTTGAGCTCAGGTCACAATACGCAGTGTTTTTTTTTTTTTTTTAATAATTTTTATGTTGTATTTCAGAACATTTTTATATGAGCCCCATTTGTTCTGTAGGGCTCAGCACCCAGGGCCGCATTACTTCTGGAGATGTCACAAACTGTCAGGCTCAGAGGGCCAGCGGCAAATTTCCTGTTGCTCATGTCCATTATAGATGAATTGGTAGCACCCCACTGTGTAAGAAATACCATACAGCTTGGCTGGCTGGTGACACTAAAAATTGTATTGATGTGACGGTTTTAAACTACACCGAATTAGTTCAAAGTGCAAAAGACTCTGGATTCTTCTGGACAGAGTAGAAATGAATTAAAACACAGTTCCCTTCTGGAAACATTTTGAAAAGGCAGGTAAATCAATCTCCTCAACCAATCAGATGCAAGCAAAACCATTCAGAGAAAAAAAAATGTATTTTTCACTTGACATGGCAGTTTAACTACTGAAAACTACCTAAAACAATAAGAAAAAGTGAAAAACAAGCCATGAAGTACATTTGAAAAATATGTTTAAGTGGTTGCTTCCAGTGAGACACCAACTCAACAATTACACACATGGCATATGGAAAAAAATTATCTATATACATGGACAAAATATGTTAACTAATACAACAGAAAACACTTGTTCACTCAGTATTTTTCTGCCTTTTATGCCGTGTCTCTTCATACAGCATACTTCACAGAAGCCCAGGCTAGGGCTTTTGATTTTAGAGCATTTTTAACAGCTCAATTATGTACTCTGACCTCATACTGATCCCCACCATTACTCTGCCTAAAACTGCCCCTATCATTTTCAAGTTTTTTTTTCTTTCGTGGCATCTGAAATGTAATGTTCAAACCACTTTTTTATCGCAGAGTGACAGTCTTTTTTTAGCAAATACAAAGTGCAGCTCAACACGAAAGACAAGTTCTGCTGTAATAACATTACTGCAGAATATCAGCTGTGCATCAAGCACAGCTGATATTTCATAAACATTTTGCACATTAAATATTGAAGTAAGCTCATAAAAAGCACATAAAATGTAATAATTATTCTGATTATTTAAAGTTGAGATTATGATGGTCTCGATCTGAAGATGCTGCATTTTTACAGGAGTTTACTAAATGTGGTTCATACTTTTAGTACTGTAAATGACAAGGAAGCTGACAGCAGAAAGTCACTTGCATGGATGTACCAAAGCATTTGCAAATTGTTCAAAGAAATGAGAAACATTCTTTTATGTGCAGACGAATTTCATAATGATTTGAAGAAGGAACAAGTAGTTTTGAGAATTTTGATTTTGATCTGAGAAATGTACCAAAGCAACTGAGAAAATTGTATGAGGGCCTGTTTATAATGAAACACGGGACTAAGTTTTAAGTTGCATAACATGTTTGTCAACTTTTTCTTCCTACTCATGCTTGCGGTAAAAGTCAAGAATATTCCTGACTTCATAAATCATAGTGTATGTTGCAAGGTTCTCTACCTGCATTTCTCGGGCATAATTTTAAGGGTCGAGAATAAGGCTGAGGCTTGCTAATAGTAATCAATATCCTCTTTTTTAATGCAGATTATCTGGGTAACACTTTATTTGAAGGGGTGTGCATAAGACTGACATAACACTGTCATGAACATGACATGACACTGTTAAAAACATGACATAACACCTGTCATGAACATAAAGAAGTCTTTATGAATGTTTATGACTGTTGTCATGAAGTGTCATTCGGTAAATAATGACACTTTTAATGCAAAGTAACTCTAAAAGTTGCATTAAAAGTCAATTAAAAGTGCCAACTTTGCATGATTTTGTAAATTATGATAATTTATTGCAAAGTTGGCACTTTTAATTAATGGACTTTCAATTAAACTTTTAGAGCAACTTGTCATTATTTACTGAATGACACTTCATGACAACAGTCATAAACATTCATAAAGACTTCTTTATGTTCATGACAGGTGTTATGTCATGTTTTTAACAGCGCCGTGTCAGTCTTATGCACACCCCTTCAAATAAAGTGTTACCATTATCTGTGCTCAGGAGTTAACAAATAGACCTTGCACTACAGTTTAGTTTTGAATCACCAAATAACCTTTGGGCTATAGTAGGAATGTAGAGTGCCCTGAAGAAAGCCTCGGTTTTTGTGCAAAGATTAACAACTCCTTGGGGAAATACCTCAATCGGCATTTTAACCAGAAACCTGCTTGTTGTGATGCTCCACTTCATACTCCTATCATTTCACAAAACCCAAAAATAACTATAACAGCCTTTTGACTAGTATTTCAGTAAATGTTCAGTGCAAAAATTACTTTATATTGTACCATTATTAGGAAAAGAAAAATAACCACTCCATTGAAAAGACAGAGTAAACAATATTTATATTAACAAGTTTATTATTGTGCTTCAATAGGACAGTGTGAGAAAGCTCTGACAGACGGTTGCTGTCTGGGATGTTAAAATGTCCCATCTATCATTTGGTTCACAAATGAATTCCTTGAGTTTGCATACCTTAGTAAGGGACGCAGGCAAGAAAAGCCTGGGGCGCTCGTCTTTACTTAATATATTATAACAGGAACCTTGCCTTCAAGGCTTGGAGGCAGAAGCCACTTATGAGAGGTCCGCGCAAATGCATTCACATGCTGATGACATTTAGCTGAGTGAGGAGTCAGGAGACCTTATTTAGATAATAGAGACATCAAGCCGTAGCTGTAAGTTGCCAGACCAAAGTCTTATTACTGAACCAAATTACAGGAAAATAGTGAATCAGAGAGCAGCAGTCTTACTTGCCCTGTCAATATAAATATTTTTCATCCTTGTGCCATTGGTGTAGATGGGAATAAGAGCACTCAAGTGCTTCTGAAAATATACATAAAGTAGAGGTTGGTTCACACCGCAGCATTGATCCTACACACACACACACACGCACACACACACACACACACACACACACACACACAGATTTTATGTGGTGGACTAATGCAAAGTAGTAAATGATTGCAAAGTTTAGCTCTGGTTCTGCTCTCAGGGTCATTGCAAATGAAACTCTTTGTCATTCTCAAGTGTTTTGCAGCCTCTTCCAGATTTCCCTTCAGGATTTATCACCCATTTCTGATCAGTTTCTAATCTTCCTGCTGCAGCAAAGCATCCCCAGAGCATAATGCTGCCAGCACCAAAAGTCATCTTGGAGGTGATGTGCTTGAAGTTGACGTGCATTGTTAGCTTTCTGTCACACATGATACACAGTTAAATTTTGTGACCACAGTACTTTTTTTATTCAGTTGTTAAGTGTATGGGTACAAGTTTTTGGGTGTGCTCGGTTTATTTGGCTTGAACCGTGGATCTCTGAAGCTCTTCACCTGCAGTGCATTTTATTTAGGACTGTCATAGTAAAAAAGGGGTTAAGTTCAATGGCACACACCACACTGAAGATTTGTATTCACAACTTTGTTTTTGACCATGCTAAAAAATTCTGTAATGGTTGTAAGGTCAAAAAAGCGGCACAAAATGCACTGCACTGTATCTTAATCTACAAAATGTAGAGAGATCTACTGTTGTGAGAAATCAGAGTGGTTAACAGGATTAGGATGACTGTGTGGTAAGATAAGAGAAGTGAGCCAGCTGGTGTTAATGCTGTTCAGAAGGCCTTCAGGTTAGAACTGCCAGATACAGTAGGCAGACAGAGGTGGGATGGCTTGTGCCAGTGGCGTACGGATTACACAGTCTGCCATAGGTTAGCTGTTTGGTAATGCACATCTAGGATTTGGAGTGTTATGTAACTGTTTGTGCACTATGGAGGATGTCAGACCACCTGAGGAGGCAGCAATCTGCGCTCTTAGAGGCCCAGCCTTTTCATACCTGGAGAAATTAACAAAGAGACATGTAAGCATTAAACTTTATGCTTATTAGCAATCAGGGCAAACACATTCAAATGACTTTAGCTCCTCCCACGCTAATAAAGCTGTCCGCATCGGCAACGGTTGACTGAGTCTGCGTTTCAAGGAAAAATGTGATATTTTTTTAAAGAGTGCCTAAAATGACTCAGGATTAGGGGTTGATATCAGGGCTATATGTCTCTAAAAAATAACAATAATTTCAATTCTTTGAATTTGTGGGGGTTTGCGGGACTGCTATCTGCAGTCAGTGTCTTACTTGCTTGGAGTTGGCACAGAAAGAAATTCTGGCTGCAGAATCTAGCCAATCACTAACACAATGCAGTCAGACAAGTCATGGAAATGTTGAAATAAATCTTTACTAGTCACTATAGTATACGCGAGAAACATTTCTGAAAACTTTTCATACATTAAGTCTTATGTTTTAAGAAATAGGGGATGTTCATAAAAAAACAAACAAACAGAAAAACTCCTCCTATGACATATTCCCTTATGGGCAACAGAGTGAACAAATTTCTATCCTAAAAGTGACAAAGGAGCCTTTATAAAAAAATAAAATGAAAATAATGAAAAGAAATAGAGTATTGTAGAGAATCTCATCAGGTCTCACAACCATGTCATTAGCTGAATGTTACACACACTTCTACATATCCTTGTAAACACTTAAATAGCCTTATTCTCTCTTCAATCTACTACTTCAGCTCACATTCTCAAAATTTGCATTTAAATTGAAATCAGAACCAGTTATTCCTGAAATCCTGGAGTGTCCGCAGTATGAGATGACCTCGTCCACTCCACTGTGTCCTCCCACACACATCTACAAGAACAGAACAATCTTTTCCTGGATACCTCACTGTGCTTGACACCTCCTCTTCCACCCCCACAAATTGGGATTTACATAGACATTCACAAATATCGAGGCCCACTTGAACATACTGCACATATCAGATCATATGCAAAGCGTAACGTCAAAAAGGACGGGTTACAATCTGTTACTATGGGCAACACAATAAGTTGAATTAATTGTGAACAAACTGGCATGACCGCCTCCAGTGGGCAGTGGTTGTTGTCTAAGGACACACTTTGCCCACTGGATATTATAGACTGGTAACAGAAACAGCCGATGTGAGAAAAATGCATCACAGTAATAGTTGTTATTGTGTCCTAAAGTCTTTTGGCATGACATTTAAGATATTTGCATGTGAACCTGTGCCATCTGTAGGAGGTGAGTGACCTTTAAGTTGGTTTGTATTACATAATGACTTCATCTGTTTGATAGATATAATTCATCACTTTTTCATGACACCTCACTTTAATCAGCTTTCAGACACTGTGCCACTGTGAAATTAAAATAAAAATTAACATTGCAGACGTTGTTGTATATTTTCGGTTTTAATTTGAACATCATTGTCAGCTAATATTGTGATTAAATATGACAATTTATGATGCAGCCCAGATTTAAATATTCAGATGCGTACTTAGATAAAGAACACAATGTTCACAATATTCTCACACCAGAATCTTAATCTCTTAAGCATATCCTTGTCACATTTATTATAGAATAAATATAAGCTAGTCTAAAATTTCTGAGTGGTCAGCTTTGGACATGAATCATTTGATCTCTTTCTTATTAAATATGCATTCATTTAAGATTCTTCTGTGACTTTAATGAGCCTATTTTTTATTAAATCTTTGTAGGAAAGTGAGTGAGTTTTTGATAAATTTTACCTTTTTTGTTGTCTACTCTTGTTTTTGACCAGCCGGCCATTCAGAAAGAAGTACCTAAATGGCAACCGTAACAGAGAGAAAAAAGAAAAAAAAAACTGAGCAGAGGTTTACTGGAGAAACAATTTGTGTAAGGCTTTAGATCACCGAGTAAAACGAGAGCTCTTAATTAAATAGACTTGTAAATATAAAGAAAATGCTTAGATAAGACAGTAGTAAACAGGAATCAAGAGAAGACAATTTGAAGTCTTCGATTGTTTTGGACTTTGTTTAAAAAAAGTTAAATTGCATTGAACAGAGATTATTTTAAAAACTGTTTGAGATTCCTGAAACCTGCATGATATTTAAAGTTACACACAAAAAAAACAAAAAACAAAAACAAAAACATGTTCAATGTATATTTGGCTTTGAGAAGGTGGTCATGAATGCCAGTTAGTTCTGGACTAAATTAATACCAAAACACAATTTTGATTTCTGATGCCCTGAATTTATATGTAATAAATCAGGCACGGAAGAAAAAAACAAACAAACACACAATATAAGACATCAACCTTTGAAATCCATCCAAAAAATTTGGAGATCCATTTTCAAAGGTTAGACAAAGATCTGTCTCTTTTCAGGTAAGACGTCAAGAACATAATGACGGATGACACGTCGACATACAAATCAAGTGTGAGTTACGTTTGGACTTCATTTGGACTTTCTCTGTGGAGCCATTTGTAGGACTTTATGAATGAAGTTAGTAACCAAATGTGAACACAATTTCTTACGTGCCTGTCGTGTGTGTTTTCTTTTTGTGCATTTCTGCTTTTGGAATACAAGTGTTGTTCCGTTTGGTGAATCTGTGTTTAATATTCTTTGCTTTGACACTCCGATGTTGTCCAAAAATAGCAATGTTGCCACAGACGTGCGCCGCATTTCTCTTCATCGCCATGAGCATTTATTTTAGGTCAGTTTCCACTCGTGCCGCTCAGCTGTTTTCCCTTTCAAAACCTCTGCTAAAAATAGCCAGACAAATGCACAATTCTAGTCTGAGCAGTGTTAGTTAAAATTACTGTCCTTACGATGACAGTGAGCAGTATTCAGACCTGTTTAAATATGTATGAATTCTGAGGATATGAATGAGCTTAGCGTTGAGAGCTACTCATGCATTTAGTCGAGCAGCGCAGAGGGACAGGCAGACATGTTTATTTCATTGCGTCCGTTGACTGAATCAGACCATCACTGCCCTCGTCCTGCGAATGCAAAAGGTAAATCTGAATTGCACTTGCTGGAGCTGTAATCCGGTCACAGCTTTGCTCATCCTTTTTAGAAGATTTATGCAAAAGGACGGCGAGCGCTACCATCTGTGAGCAGTCCCAGGAATGCATTGAGACATCAGCTCTCAGAAATTATTGAACGGATTGGGTGTATCTTATTACTGTGTGCAGAAAGAAAGAGTGTTGTACTTTCATCACAGCAGACCGTTGGTGAAAAATTCCCTCGTTGAGCAGGTCATTTGTGAGTGGGTGACAGTGATTAGAGCTGAAGAGGACAGATACTTGATGAGGCTGGAGTGCTGGATTGCGTACATCACATTTGGATAGCGGAGCGCTGTGCAGAAGGAGTTCCCTGGTCCTCTCCCCTCCAACAGTGGAGGCGACAGAGTGGAAAATGGGTGGATTACGAAGAGCTTGACACTGGGACATTCAACTCAGGCAAACACACAAACACACACACGTCTGTCGATATTCTTTTCACGCCACATTTATGTAAAACTCTGTTTCGTCTATTGACCTGTGCTTTCCACAAAGCATGGTGATCATGAGTATTGCAGTGTTACTATTATGGGAAACTGCTGCTGCCCCAAAGGTGCTCTCATCCATTCTGTTCTCCTCTAATCCTCTCATATATCAACTCCCCCAAGCGGTGGTGAGCTGGGCCCCGAGGCTAGTTCTTTTCTAACCAACAGTACTCTTAGATGGTCCATTTGTCATCATGGCCCGATGGAATTAATCATGTTCGTGTTCAAATAAATATTGGATGTGGACAAGGATGGCTTGTAGGACCACACCTTAGAAAGGTTTTACTGTCGTCTGGTTTTAATATTTCTGCTTTTCTGCTGTAAGATCTAAACATGTTTTCAGTATACCTGTGTTTTATGAAAAAAAAAAAAAAAAAAACACAAAAAGGAGACAGAATACACAGTGCGGTGTTGTTTGGATTTCATAGCTGCAGATCGGTGCAGGTTTGCTAACCCATGTCTGCCTCAGAAAGTGTCATTATGAACTTATAGAAACGGACTGTGACAAGAACTTCTGGTAACTATTTTTCTAGCTAATCACTGTTTACTTGGACTGGTGCTTAAAGAGTGACGACTGAAGAAGGTGCAGATCCATAAGTAAGTCCATTTTTGAGACTGTCACACAGATGGTGGGGTGGAGAATTGAAGCTACACATCATGATGATTCTTCTCTGACATTTAATTTCACTCCTTTATCAAACTAATCATAAATTAATTTTATCAAAAGCTTTCAAAACAGCAGCGTTATTTATGCTTCTTCTGGTGAGCGATTCATAGGACCTTTCAAATGAGAGAAGGTTAATAAGGCAACTTAAATCTTAAATCAAAGTCTGCACAATATTTCATCTACGTTTTCTCAAATGATCACCGGGGTGATGTGGACAACAAATTGATAGACTAAAACATAAAATGTGTGAAGCTTCAAACTGATTGCTGTAATCATCTAAATACAGTGGTGACACTGTTGCATAATTCTGGCATAGCTCGAAGATTTTGCAAGTGGGAAAATTAGGAAGGAAATTCAAACTTTTTGGGCCTGATTCGATGCTCTCTTCCGCTGCAACCTGTGCGGCCCAGTGGCTACTCCGTTAGGCGCTGGCTCCTATCCCGGTTCCCAAACCCCCAGAGAGCAGAGGAGGCACACTTTAATACCGCTCACTTCTATGAGCACTCGACTGTGGAACGTGTCATCAGCCTTCTAAATGGCCAGCATAACTTTAATTTGTCAAACCTCTACTGCGCCTCCCCAAAATATATATATATTTTTTCACTTACATTAATTTCAGCCTCATGAGGTTTTCTTTATTCTTTTCTCTGTGGTTGACATTGTTGACCATGAAGTGACATTGATCAGCTGACTCAGCTAAGTACACCTCAACTTTAATGGTAAGGTACTTTGCATTGACCATTTGTGGCTTAATGTGAATGTGTAAAGGGCAGGTTATGAGGCAGAACCTTGAACGCAAACGTTTGGGTGCAGCTGTGATTTATAAAGGAGAAATTGCTTTCTGGTCTGCATGTGCATTGTTTTATAAATCTGGATTATTTTTGCCGTATACCATTTTACACTTTTAGCATATATACTAAGCAGTGTTTTAGAAAAATGAGTGTTGACAGCATTTTTGATTTGTTGGTGGTTCTCCTAGAAATACATATCCAGCTCTTTACTGAAGAGTTGGTATCAAGATAGTTATTTTTTTGTGTGTGTCAAAACCGGTGTTGCTTACAGCAGTAGAACAGAACGTACTGGTGCTAACCAAGAACTTGCACCAGTTTGGCAGATGAAACTGTATTCCTAAAATTGAACATAATTTTAGGTGCAATTCTCAAGGTTAACATCGAATGTACAATTTTGTCTTCACCAACATAAACTCTGCTCAGAGAAAGATATTCTTCCCATAAAAAAATCATGGCTTGCCTCAGTTTTAAAAAAGCCAAACATGAGAAACCTATTACCTAAACACATTTCTTAAAAAGCAAATTTTAGCTCTAATTACTTTTAGGGTGAACTGCTGCTGTGCACTCCTTACTGGCCTCCCTAACGAGAATCTGAGAAACACTACAGGCAAAGAACAGTTAACATTTAATTAAAGCCACACCATGTTGTCTTTTAATGTTCTGTGCTAGAAATATATCAAAGATGCTGATTACTGCCTATGCCTTTTCTCTCGGTTTGGCAGAGACTAATCAGGGAGGGGTCGCAAAAGCTAAAGCAACACATGATGAAAGTGTTTTTTTTTTTTTAGAAAAAACAGCTTTCTTTGAAAATATTCTGATGTTCTCTGTCAAAAATAAAAACTGCTTTGCATCCTTCTAATCAGAGACAGAATTTTAGAAATATTTGGCAGATGAAAAGTATTGACAAGTATTTGCAACTGAACTACTGGATCTTAAAGTCGATGACAAAATGTCATAACTTCAAATCTCCCCAGTTCCTCCACACTGCTGAGCCACGGGGAATTAGGAGAGAAAATGACAGTGCACTTCTGTCAAATTTTGCCCTTGCAGCCAAAAACTTCCCACTGTAAATATAAAGTCTATTGTGAATTTGTTTATTTACTTCAAGTGTCTTTTACTTTGTTGCACGTTACAACCACGAATGACGTCAAATAATTTTGTTATGAAAAGTGTATGATTCCAGCATTTCCCACTTTTCAAAACAGCTCAAACTCCTGACAAATTCATTTATTGCATAATTAAAATGATACATGTTATTGCTGCCTGGACTTTACATTCAGGGTGACCAAGTCCCAAGTCTTTGATGTTGGATTACCGTGTATTTAGCTCCACCCGTCTTCCTACTCGCTACGTCCAACTTCCCAATCCCTCCTGAACGGGACATTTGTAGAGTGCATAATCAACAATTATTGTCTTAAATAAGCCTTACCACTGCTATGGATATCTTCAGATTCTCCATTGGCCTCTTGGACATCTTTCATTCTCCTTGTCAGTTTACATGTACTGTGGTTGTACAGTACTCTTTCTATTTTTGGATGATGGATAGAACAGACCTCTGCTAGATGTCAAAAGCTTCGGATGTTGTTTTATAATCTAACTCTACTTTGACCTTTTTTTTTTATTTTATCCCTGACATGTCTTTGTTAGACTTCATGTTACTGTTTGATTAATGTTAGTGGAAAAACAACTCTGAGGCCTTCATAGAACAACTTTGTTGACAATAAGGTCAAATAGTGGATTTAGTAATTGAGTAACTTATCTGGGGAATTGGTTACACTGGGCATCATTTAAGGGGTTCAGTACAATTTTGTTACGCACTTTTGAAATTATTGTGTGTAAAAGTAATGATTTTTCTTGATTATATGGTACTTTATGTTGATTTCCATGACTGTTGCAATGTGAAAAAATGTCAAAGCACTTAAAGAGTAGGAATACTTTTCAAAGATATTGAACATTTCTTGGATAATTCTCACCCTGCTACATGTTTCCTGACAATGTCTCTACACTCTCCTTGGATAAAGTGTTGATGTCTCAGACACATGTGGAGGGTATTTAAGTAGTCATATTCCAGGACCTTGAATGTTTAACTTGATCATGGTATTGCTCTGTAAGCTATTATTAAAATTCTGTATAAACACAATGCTTGTCCCCCTGCAGATGGCCTCAAAGCTGTGAGGGGGCTGCTGCACTTAACTCTGCTCCATGCTCTTCTGCTTGTACAAACTCATGTTCTCCTCATGCAGAGCTGTAGATTATTCTGGCAGCAGCAATCAGATTAATAAGTAAACAGCCCAGTAATTGGCCTCAATGAAAGATTCATATGATATGGGTGTTTACTACAAGGGTGCTCATCCTGGAATTTGAAGCATTAGCCACCCATGATTATAAGACATGGCGTGACAAGTAGCATAACACCGCTTCACTTTTCATGTGTGTCTTTTTACAAAACCTTATTAGCTTCCACCATTCCTCAGCCCAGTATCGAAGAATCACTGTTTTTCATTGCATTTATGAAATAATTCTGCACATACATTTTTTTTATCAAAAAAAAATGACTCATTTCTTAATTTCTCCTGACATCCACCTGAATATATTTGACTTCTTACACATATGAAACATAACATATGCATTGTCATGCTGCACATGCGTCAGTAGGCAGTGGATGCTTGTGCTCCTGTGTCATCTTGCTTTATTTTGACTTTGCAACATCACAGAACACAAGCTGCATGCTAACCCAATCATTACGACACAAATGGGAACATCAGAATCTGGAATCTATCTGCAGTTTTGCACACAACAAAAAAGAGAGAACAGAGAGAGAGAGAAACTGAGAGAGAGAAAGAGATGGGTAGGTTGGGGGGGACTGGCCAATTTGTCTCCAGCCTGTCCTTCCTTCTCCTCTAATGTTTGCATTTCTCTGCTGTTTTCCGTCTTTCTTTCTTCCTCTGACAGATAGAAGCATCGGGGCGGACATTGGCCTTGTTGAATATATCAGACACAGACTTCCCCTTCCATTTTTTTTTTTTTTTTTTTTTGACTAATTGGGAGCAGCAAGGCAGCTACAGCTCAGGCATGGCCCAGACGTTGTGACCCCATCTGATTCTGCCATTGCTTTCTAATTTCGTCCTGCATTTCAAACACTGGCTGGTGCTGGCCCACTTTTCTGTCCATGTGTCTGTGATAAAATACCACATGAAAGAAGCAGAAACCAAGGAGGAGCCGGGGGAAGAGCAAATGGATAGACCTCCACTTTTCAGTTCGCAGCAGCTGCAAGAATTGACTGTAATGTTGTGACCTTTTTACTGCTGCACACACAAACATGACCTCATAGATAGTTTGTTCATATTCTTGAACAGAAGGGGCTTCCTGTAATAAAGTACAGCTACCACAAATGCACAGCAGAGAGGTTAATGCATAGGTCGCACTCAGAGTAACTGCACTTCATAAACCTAAGGCTTCACTATACGTGTTAGTAGGTTGTCTGGTTTTGGTTGTGAATAACTGCAATAATTGCAATTATTAACACAATTAGTAATCTATATGAAAATTACTAAGTAGGGGTACCTAGATTATCGAGAAAATAGCCAATTATTTCAGTGTCAGCTGTTATTTATATGCATATTTACCAGAAATACACAATGACTAAACAGGAAATGAACCACAGAATGATCAATATTAATATCACAGTCCAGAATCAACATGTATGCTTAAAGATTAATGATTGCTTTGAAAGGTTTTGTTGGTGAGGCCAATTAGCTTTAAATCAATTTAGAAATTCATAACCCTTAGCCACATTTAGCTTAGTTGCTATTAGCTTCAAGAAAACAGAACATTTTAAAACATTTTTAGGGCTATTTTTTGTAAAAGGGAGAGGAAAACACTCATAAAAGAGATAAGCTCAACCTTACTGGACTATTGATTGTTTAAACACTTGGAATAAAGTTTTAAGAGTCCAAACTCTATGGTTAGCTTTAGCTGCAGCACACATGAACTTCTCCATGTTAACATACACTGATATCAAGAGATGCACAGGCCAGATCTTTTCTGAGTAATACTGATATATAGTTTACTTTAAAGATTTCACTTGCTGAATCTCATTAGAACTTATTTAGATTTTTATTTTACTAAGGACTAAATCCTATGAAAGAAACTCCTGGAGGTTCTTGGATAGAGTTGATCATTTTGAAGCCATTAGAAAATTAAAGAGTTTACAAGGTTTTCTCCATGTATTCATCACCGCATTTGTACCTGACTTTTAAAGTGATGTTTATTAAAGTAAAAACGTATATAATGTTAGTATATGCAGTCAGATTCTAGATAATTTTCATTCTAGTTGATTTGTTAAGTCATCATCCTCATCCTCATCATTTATTCCTACAGTACCTGTGATGCAGAACATTTTATTTTAATGCAGACAACCTGATTTAGGATATATTATACGTCAGCTTGGGTTTGGTCTGTAATGTTTCGAACAAGTGTAAGGCAGTTGGAATCATTCGCTCTATAAATTAGTTATTCAGACTGTAACATTTGTAACGCACCTTTTGGCTGTCCTTGTTTCTGTCACCTTCCTCTAGTCCCTCCTTGTCTGTTTCAATCAGTCAGACCTGTGTTGAATTATTTCTCCCCCATGTGGTTGTAACTTGTGTGAGTTTCCCCTAAGCCAATCTGTCTTTGTTCATGTGACAAGAGGTCAAGCATTCTCTGGTTTTAACCTAAAAGCACTGGACTGAGGTATTCCTTTTTACTCTAGAGCTTTCTCTCAGACTCGGCATTGTGAAACATTCAGGATCTCATTTTGTATTTCATATCCTAACGTGTAAAAAGTCTATTGTGTTTTCAAACAGTGTGCTTCACTTCATACTTTTAGACCATACATTGGTCCAGATTTTTGCCTTTTTTGACGACATGATGTGAAACTAGCACCTCCAACCCTCAATATTAAAATATTGTGCTATAAGCGCATATAATTCATACCAAGTTAAATTTACTATAGGTTACACTGTTCTTTATTCTTTTTACTGAAGAGTGTGTCTTACAAAATAACTGTCTGATGTGGAATTCCCTTTACACATTTTGGTCTTTGCAGTAAACTCCACAAAAGTCAAGAGAAACGAATTTGTAATTTATATATTTTCTCCAAAATCAATTGGCAGTAACTAAAGTCAAACGGAAGATGAGAGATGTTAATGCAGATGAGCTGAAAAGTGTTAATAAAATAAATTACCTGGGCTTTCTTAACACCTCAGCAGAGTAAAAGGTTTATTATCTCTATGCCACTCTCCATTGATGTAGTAATAATTATTTCAAAATGAATACTGAACTGGTGGAATATATTGTAGATGGATATAGATTTCCATAAGTCAATATTTATATTGAAAATGTCTATTTTATTGGTTTCTGTGTATGACTTTTTTTTTTATCAGATGTTAGCTGTAGTCATCAAAATTAATAAACACTTATTAAATGTATAAATTTATCTGTCATGATGATGTACAATATGAGTTTTAAATTCATTAGATTAACTGAAATTAATATTTAACAGTGGCACAGTTGGTAGTTGCTGGGTTGAGATACTGACCAGATGCATAGAGTTTGAATCGTCTCTGTGTATAATTGTTCTTCCACAATGGTTTTTACCCATTTTTGCCTTACATTGTTTTTTTATTCAATTACAAGAATGAGCTTTTTCAGCAAACAGTTGAGATTAATGGAAATGGGGTCAGGAAGAATACTGTAACAGTGTTGTGCTAAACTGGGCTGGGACTTTTCCGGGCTGAGCCCAACACAACGTGGGACACATCTAAGACAATTTCAATTCTTCATGCATTTCAATTCTAAATAATTAAGACAATATTTTGTTAAACAATGGAAATGGTAATTGAAACTGCTTTTTGTGTTTCATTGTTAGCCATGTAATACCAGAGCCAAGAGCTAAAGACTCATTAGAATTATGCATTCATTTTGCTCTTTTCAGTTTTTTTCATCAGTGACGCATTTAGAGTGCAGACTTTAGTTTGAGTATTTTGCTGGTTTTAAATTGAACTGCATTTGATCAGCTCAAAATAAAAAAAATACACTTATATGAGTCAAAATGGTACTGAATGATTTCAAGCTAAAGACAGACAGTGGTGATGTTCAGAATCTTTAAACGTGCTCTAACTCTTTACTCAGGCTACAAAACGATGCTAACTTCAGCATCGTTTCATTCACCCTCTGTCAGTCATCATCACAGACTTGTGTCAAAGCTAACGATATTAATGAAAATGTCTGTTTTAACAATCAGCAGATCTATAAGTTTTCTTTGGATCTACATCCATAATACCAAAATCACTTGATGATTTCTGTTCTGAGCAGCTGGGTTTCAAATGAACAATGATTTTCTGAATAGAACATCAGATCTCACAGAAAAAAAAAAGAAAAAAAAGAAATGAAACAAAAACAAAACAAAAAACTCCTGCATTAAACCTCTCAGGTCGTTTTGGGGGACAGAACCAACTGCAGTGATATTTTCATAGAAGCAGCTTCTGCATTGTAACCCCTCTCCTTTGTAAGAGACACACACTGGACAGGCCGGTGTCATAGCACAATATCTGCTGAAATAAGTTAGAGACTGACAAACTCAGGGTTAAATTTATTCTCTGTGGGACCAGCAGAGTTGAAATGCTTCTGTTACTAAATAAAACTACAATAATCTTTATCTAGACAGCCTGCTAACAATTGTGGGGAGTTCTTTTTTTTTTTTTTTACTGTATTTGCACTTTATATATTTTTTTTAAAGTAGTAAACAAGTGAAATAATTGAAAAACAAATTAAAAATAAAATAGAATATATATAATACATGTATTGTGCATAGGTTTTGGAGCTGATTGCTTTGTATTTTCTGTGGTTTTCAGCAGGTCATGTTTGTATACTTTGACAGCACTATTGATTTTTGTTTGTTTCAAAGTTTTATTTTTGATTAACATTGCAGAGGAACATTGCAAAAGTCTTGTCTTGAAAACACACACGCACACGCACACACACACACACACACACACCCCCACACACACACACACACACACACACACACCCACGCACACACACACAAACACACACACAAAAACATTCAATAAAGACGTCGCAAAGGAATTCAGAGCTGCATCATGATTTAGGTTGTCATCTTTGCAGGTTTTTACTAAAATGTTCTTTGAAGCTGTTTGTCAGTCTACTACTACTACACAGATCTGCCTATTAGGGTTTTTTGCTTCAGTTGTTCTTAGATCAGACTTGAATATGCTAGACAAAAAAATAACCCTTCCTTAGAAAATTGTCAAATTCTGATTTAAACCCCCACACACAGCATTAGTGGACAAAGGCAACATCTGCAGTCATGTCATTGCTTCTACATTATCACTATTTGTCAAGCTGAAAAGTACTTGAAAACACCAGATTTTACACCAAACTGTGAGAAAGCAGAGCAGAGGCATGGGAAACACTTCATTTTTACATGTAAACATGGACACAAATATGAGCGTCTTTGACTATTTGCCCCATTCATAACGAAAATAAAATTGTGTAAATTTTTTTTAAACAACCAAAATGAAAACTAGGCCTAACTTGCCCTACAAGATTAGAACAGGATTACCTAATGTGTTGGCGACTTTGAGTCAGCAGGCTAGCTCACCCTGTGCTGTCTGTCACTTTAGCTAACCTCATGTGGAGCCAGCTGGCTTCTGCACACTATCCATGTCTTTGTGATGTACTGTAGTCGCTGGCCTTGGGTTCACAGCTGAATGTGATGCGACTAGCCCAGACAAAACCTTCATTAACAATCACTTCTCATTTCTCACTTTTTTTATCCTCTAATTAAACAAGTGAATCATGAATATCAGTTAAATAATGAGAAATTGAGTTTAATGATGTGTGTTTGTCCTTTGTCTGATTGTTGTGCCCGATCAGAGATGTCACTTCTTGTTTTTGCTGCCACCCTTGGCAGCGAAATCTGAAGTTTTTCTTAATTTGTACTGATAGTTTCCAAGATTCCAACAATGGTATTGTGTCATTGCTTAAAATGTGATCAAAATTTGCTATACTTGTTCTTCAGTTTGAGTGATATGTCAAGCATATATTATTTTGTTAAAAGTATTGGATCACTTTCCATTGTACTCATGTGAAGTTGGGAGAGATCCTGTTCCATTCCACAGGAAAAGCTGCAGCCTGCCCTCTGCAGCTGCAACAGCTTCAGTCCTTTTGGGAAGATGTGTTTATTGGAATATTTGATCATTTTTACAGAATTTAGTCTGTAAAATCTGTTATTGGGAAGGAAGGCCTGGCTTACAATTCCTTCCAGAGGTACACTACCACATCCCAAGTTTTGCTTTGTGTTTGACAATGAAAACTCATGTTATGAAGCTCTCCACACACTATTCTTCAGCAAATCTGAAAGCCATATGGAGTCTAGAGGCCTGTTGCCACACTATGTCTCAACATATTTTGATCACGCTTTGTGATTTTATGTGACCTACTACTTTGTGGTTGAGTTGTGCTATAACCCATTTCCCTTCACTTAGTGGCAGCAGATTTCTTTTGTCTTCCAGGTGCCACAGGCCATTTTCTACCATTTTCTTGAGTGTATTATACTATGAAGTGATCGGTTAATTGGTCCTTATGTTTCTCCATAACCCATTCAACATCCTCTGGCATCACCATTAAATGCAATTTAAAGACAAACTCCATCTTTTTATTGACACTGTACAAAAAACGACCATTACAATTCATTTATTTAAAAAATACTGAGTCTTCAACAGCAAAACTCAATGGTAGATAAGTATTTTTTTTATTTTTTTTTATTGGCGTCAGATGTATTCACGTGAATAAAATTTCCCTGTTGTAGTTGAGAGAGAAAGAGTTAAAAAAATCTGTCTTGATCCAAGGTCTTGGAGATTTTTTTTTGCTAGGTCAAAGGTTAAACTGTCCCTGTTGCTGCTCGTCAGATCATTTTTTTCAATAAGACAAAAGGAATCTGCATTCATAGCTCCTTGATGATCTGAACATGTGTGAATCGACATGTAGCACTAAATGATGCCTATTATATTAAGAACTCCTGAGTGTTGCTAATGCTACATATATGCTTTACAGCATGTTGTTAACCTGTAAAGCTCTGCCCTCTAGTTCTCCTCACTGACTACATAATGATGCAACAAAAGCAGAAGGTGTTTTTTGATAACTTTTTCTGAAACCTCTCTGTTGAGGCTCAAAAAGATTAGATTGATGTTTTTGCCTGGCACTGTCTGCCTGTATGATCCCCATGCAGTCCTACCACCCACTTGTTGACAGGATGTGAAATGAGGTCATGGGCTCATCACCATTCCTCGTGGTCTTTTTATTTTTGGTGTTTTTGTTTTTTTATTAATTCACAACCATATTCCTAATTGACTGTTTATTTAGGAATTATTTTCAAATTTTATGTAAAATATTATTAAAGTTAAAGTTTGTAGTAAATTTCATCACATAGAAAGAAAAAAAAATAAATAAATGCTTTAAAATTCTTGGGGCGGCTGTAGGGAGTTCAGTGTCTGATGTAAGGGGAGTTATAGCACCCCCTAGCGGCGCCCTGGAGCTGTGACTGCTACCCACAAATAATTGATGTTGGAATGTTTATTCTTAATAAAATTTCATGACTGGACGTATTGTACATGTATCATCATATCCTGGTACCGAATGCTTGTGAAGGCAGTCCGCATGCTTGATGGTTGACTCTATACCCAGGCGGCCATGGAAATTATTGGAACATCTGGATTCAATGATTTGGAAAGAGTGAGAACAGTTTTTGCATTACAGGTAAATCTTAAAAAAATAAACGAATAGCGTGAAAAAGATTATATATTTTTTGTTACTCATTTCACAAAGTGAAACTTATATATTTAGTGTCATTACATATAGAGTGAAATATTTTAAACCTTTACTTCTTGTCATTTTATAGTGGCTTATTGCAAGTAAATCCAAAACATTAGTGTCTCTGAAAATTACAAAAGGCATTAATTTTCTTCATGATACTCAAATTTTTACATGAATGTATGTATTAAGGCCAAGAATGATCCCACATTTTGGCAGTTTTACATTTTAGAAATCACTTTGGGATAGTTGGAGGGTAACAATGCTATAAAAATATTATCAGCTGGTTAATTGAAGAAAAATCATGTTACTCAAATTGAATTATTAAATTTAGATGATCCTGGCGTTCAGCCAACTTAAGCAAATTTTCACATCGATTGCAGCTTTTATGTAATATTTCTTCTTTTATGATACACAAAGAAAAAATTTTGACAAAACAAAAGAGTAAAATGACAAATACAAGTATACTAAAATATGACTTTCTAGAGCAGTAAATGCAACCTGTTCTATTGATAGTGTGCCCTGACAAATGTAATATGTAGCTATGTTTTTTTGACAGTTTTTTTTTTTTTTGTCATATTTTAGTAAGTTGAAATGTATGCTGTTTGTGAGCTTGAAATTAAATAAATTAGGTAAATCGTTTGCTGGTAGTAATAAGTCAGGTTGTTCAGAAAAGAGTCACCTCTTCAGTAGCTAATCTAGCTAAGCCTTTGGCATGGACAGTACCTCAATAAATAGGTTACTAATCTCAGGGTGCCGGTTGCCATCTTTGGCATGATAATGACATGGTAATGACCAGTCAGCAGCTATTCCGGTTCCTGCAGCCAACAGCTGCTTATTACCCAATGCTAGCTTATCAGTATCATTGGCTAGATCAGTAGCTGTCTATAGAAATAATGTAGCATGTGCCAGCATCTCATGAGTTTTAATTTTGTCCAGTAGCCCATATAATGACAATTATAGTAATTCCCTCCATTGAATACTTGCATAGTGATGGATCTCAGTCATCAATCATTGCACATAGCTCAGGTTTGCATGTCTCCTTGTATTGAACTCACTTTCTTCCCATTATAGCCAGCAGTTTATTAAGTTTTCTTTCCTCTTACACCGTCACCAGAGTGTCCAGCTTCATGCTGACCACATGGCCGATCCTCCAGATCAGCTTATACAACTTGGGTGTGTCTTTCTTTGCTATGCTGTTCCCCCTGCACACCACAGTGTAGAAGAGGGCATTGACTACTGCAGACTGGTAGAATATCCACAGGAGTTTTTTGCAGATGTTCCATAGCAGCCTCCTCAGGAGGTACAGTCTTCTTTGGGCCTTTCTATACAGGTAATATGTGTTGTGTGTCAAGTTCAGTGAATGTGACATAACTCAGAGTGATTACAGAAGTCTAAGGTTTGTAAGATGAAGAAGAGTAAGGGGAGCTCGGTTCCCCACGGTGCTCCTGTGCTGCTGATCAAAGTGTCGGACTTGATTTCGTTCACCCTGAGGTGCTCCGGTCTGTCGGTGAGGTAGATGAAGATCCGAGTCACCAAGCAGGAGTTCCCATGGATCCTGGTCAGTTTTTGCTGCAGCAGAGAGGATCTGGATTTGGTTTGAAGTGTAAAAAGTGTTCAGATACGTTTTATCTATAGTTTATAAGCTTTATACCATATCAAAATTCTGTCAAAACCACAAGACATATTGTAGATTTTTATGTTTTCTGAGTCCAATTCAGTCCACGTATTTCCCTTGCTTTTGTTTCCTTTCTTGTCAAAATGAGTTGAAGAGGTCTAACTTTAGACTTTTGATACATTTCCAAAAAAGAAATGTGGACACATTTTTATCCTATATATCTATGACCAATTTAAACATCATTTTGATTAACTTACACGCAACAGTACTCATTATTTATTGCTATTCTTTTTTCAATTTATAATTCACAGCTCTGCCAATGACCTGGCAGGAACCCAATACATTTTGGCAACTTGACATGAAGATGACTTGCTAAATTTCAAAACAAGCATGGTTGTTTGTCGATCACAGGCCAATCCAGGTATTTAAAAACAAAAACAAAAAAAATCATCCAATGCATTTTTCATACACAACTGTCCTTAGACAATTCAAAGTATGGTCTGAAAATAAGAAATATCCAATGAGTGGCAGGTGTGTTAACAAAAACACTCCATTGCTGTCAGATTTCAGAGGAGAACAAGCAGACTGAACAAGGTATGTGGGCCATTTCTGGACACATAACATGTCGAGCCTTAAAGTGGATGGGCTACAGAGGCAGAAGACCACGCTGGGTGTGTCTGATGTCAGCTAAGACCAGGTCATTGATTGGAAATTGAACTGTAATTGGTTGGCAAAATGTTGTCTAGCAGGAAGAGTCAATTCAGTTTGCATAATCTTGGTAGTATGGTGAGAACTTGGAGCAAACAACATGACATCATGGATCTATACTTCTTTGTTTCAGTGGTTCAGGGTGACAGTGGTGAACGTGAACATGAAGCTGTCAGTGGGTTCACTGTGATGCAAAGGCCTTCGCAGTAAGCAGAGCTCAACCCAATAGAGGAGAACTGGAGATTCATGTGCAACCAACAAATCTGCAGTGAGGAAATGGACCAAAATCTATACCGCAAAGAATTAAGGTAGTTCTGAAGACAAAAGGCGTTCTGACCCTCTACTACAGCAGATGCTGCCAGTGAGTGTACGTCAGATGAAACCAACTTACTGAAATACTGTAAAAAAAAAAAAAAAATCTGAAGGTGAGCGTGTATATATGTTATGTCCCAGCTGGAAGCCTGGCACCAGCCCTCTCTTTGAAGTCGTTTTTCATCCAGCTGCCGTAGTGCAGAGGGACGCAACAGGGTAGGGGAGGTGTAGAGGGTGGGATGGATATCAGCTTGAAAGATTGCCGCACTGTGAAAAGAGACAAATTTTGATGTCACACAGAGCTCTAATAGCCAACATTTGGTTGTTTGGACTGCTTACATTATTTAGGAGGTGCGGTGACTGTTTGTGCAGCGGTGGGATCCGACGCAGGCAGAGAAACTTCATAAATAAGCCACAGGAACAGACAGTTGAAGAACCTGCTTCTGCATGTATGGTCTGGTGGATTCAACAGCAGCTCGGGTAACTGCAGTGGGTGTTGATTCATCACTCACACAAGGCCCATCTTGGTGATAATTATCTTTGTCAAATTAATTACAAGAGTAAGTGTCAGCATGACAATGCCAATAAATTGCACTCAGATGACCTTGATTAATCAACAGAATGAGCTTTTGGGCAAATGCCGGGTGCATATGGATGCTCCCCTCGTAGGAAATGTCGCCTTTAATGCTCATCGATTTTCATGCTCATATCTATAATTCTTTCTTCCTGACTTCACCGCTTTCTATTCCAATCGTATTTAACAAAAAAAGTTTTAAAAGCAAAGATGTCCATCTACAGTGCATGTTTTCTACCATGTGTAATGATTAGTTTTTGAACATTTGATCAATTCTGTTACGTTTTTACCATTAAGTGTTTTATTCTGATAACAGATATTCATGTACCTTTCACAATGAATGGCAATAGCTTAAACAATTATCTTCCTTTCTTTTTCTTCAGAGCAAGAGGTGAATTGTCAAGCAATATACAGCAGAAACTGTATTTTCTAAATTGGTTATTTTTGTTAAGTGGCAGTAAGGATGCTAGCCTTAAAGTATGTTTCTCCTAAATACAAATAATATGGACAATGATTTTATGGAAAACACCAAATCCACGTTGACTGAACATGTAAATAAAGTAAAAGCACTTCTGGCCTCTTTCTTTCTAGAGTTCTTCTGTGCTGTCCATGAAAGAAGGGCTTACTGGGTAGGAAGTCATATAACCATAAAAAACAAAAAAAAAAAACAAACAAAAAAACACTATTCAAAGTGCTAGAAAAACTAGATAAGTTCTTACACATTAGGCCACACTACACAAAAAGAGGAAACCACAATCAGCATGTGTCTTTAATTACAACCATTGTTCAAAAATCAGTACTATTTTAGACATTATTCATGTTTACAAAGTGTGGTGGGAGTACAATGACACTCCAGACTTGAGACATGCTGATAGCAGGTACTGACCACCTCAGTAGCTTAGAGGGTAACACAATCTCGGAGGAGGAGAGCACCTCCAGCACGCATGGAGGGAATTCATTGTTTCATAATGAATCCATATACTGTCATGTCCATATCTTTCATTCATTAATTTTTCATGTAACACCCTGTTCTGCTGCTATTTTGCCATCCGGAGCACATAATGCTGGCTGCATTGTTCCCCCACCCCCTCCGTGCCTCTGTTACACCACTCTGTAATATCCCATATCTGACTTAAAAAACTTGCATAAATTATAAATGTTTACAATTTTGCAATAATGATTCAGTTTATTTGCAAAAAACCTTACATTTAATAGATGTTTGTAGGAAGTATGCATTTTAGTTATTCACATATTCCAAATCTCTTTCATTCTCAATATTACCCATTGCATACTGAAAGAAAAACTAACATATATGTGTTTCATCTTTCAAAACTTAAATGATATAAAATCGTAGTTTGAACATTTTGTTCAATTTTTGTCGTTCCAAATACTTGTTTGGAATTTGCCGAGTTAACGCTGGACTGAAATGTCTAAACATTTTGGTTTGACAAAGTAGCTGTTTGTGGTGGATTGTGTTTCACTTAGACATCTTCTCTTCTGTTCAGTTAAGTGTACGTTCTCCATTTAATAGCCTCACTTAGCATGTCACTGTCGTAAATATCTCTGCTGTGTGGTAATTACATTAGCATGGCTTTTGTTTATCAAATTAGCAGCCTATATAAAGAGATAGGGGGTTGGTGTTAAGCTGCTGTTGATTGAATACGTCTGTCATGTATGCTCTGTACAGTTGTTTTTGTTCCGCATGGGTCATAAACAGCAAGGTCTCCTGCACTTGTAACATTAATAGAAATAAACAGTCACCTCATGTTGAGTTGTATTAGTGTTTGCTTTTTGTTGGTTTTACCTTGAACACTGCACCCTGATGCTGAAGTTGTATTTTCTCGCCGGCTCCTCAAGCCACCTCGGCTGAACCCGCATGTCTATTTCATGTCTGTCTTATTGCTGAGATCATTAGCTACGTTACATTTTCTCTAAATAACTGCTGTTGACATGGCTTCTATGCTTGCCAGGTACTGGCGCCTCCGGGTAGTCATTAAAAGCACATGCAGCGATTCAGTCTACACACACAGAAATGCACATTGCACATCGGACTGTTAAATGCTGCCTGCTCTGCTAGGATTGTAGTAAATATACTACGCTTATTACAAAGGCTCTTTCTTAGCAGTGTTTTGGTTTTTTTCTGTTTACTTCATGGTCAGTCACATCCATTTATTGGTGCAGTGTTTAATCATGCGTGCTGGTTCGTTTCTGTCAGTGAGCGATGTTTTCTCTGCCTATATTTGCTGTAAGTTTTTTTTTCTCCCATTTGATTGGAAATTACCATGGAAGCGTTATGAAATGACGCTACAATAACAAAGGCTAGAATCTGAGTTTTGTCTGCAAATAACCTCCATTTGACCCCATACAAATGACTCCTTTACTGCTTGAATTTATTATTCATTTCATCCTGCGTAATAATGAAACTACTCAATGATGAAGCTTTACTGGACAGGATGATTTTTCCATCTGTCCACATGATTAAAAAATTCAGTATCTTTTGTTTTTTTCTTATGTCCCTGTATAAATGTTTCTTTCATAACTTACTTCCATTGTTCTACCTTTTATTGATACTGAATTTATTAATATTCAGTATACATATGTTGTATATTAGCAGGTATCAACTTCCTTGTTACAAGCTAAGTGTATATGTTGTCTGCATTGGAACGTCAGCAGGCCGCCTCGAGAGTTTTTGTTTTGTTTCTTTTCTTGCCTTGTTATAATACAAGACAAGGAAAGGCATTGATCAATAAATGATACATTCACAAATAAAATGCCAGACTTTACAGAGATCATAGGATCACTTAATCAATCACAGTCTGTGAAGTTAAAACTGACTTCGCTACATCAAGACACATGCTGACAGCAAACAAAAAGTGCTTTGCTAGACAATTTTGTGAGATGTTGGTAGATCCCCAGAAACTCCTATCTTCAATTATTGAACACTCACTGAACTGACCACCCTCTGCACCACTCAAGATCCACACAGTGTGTTGCAGCCAATGAGATTTTGGTCAGAGTCATGCTCACCTCAGTTTCAAATCTTTCTCTAATTATTTGTTTGCTTATTAAATTCTTTGTTCGATCATTCCTCTGCCTGGTCTGCATTGTGGTTCCTTCTTTTAGCGGCTAATTGAGAAAAATCTTATCTTTCAAGCAAGATCATAGCTATGTGACTGGATAGTGAGGACTTAGATTTAGATTTGGTCAAAAATACACCAAGTTGTCCAAGAATATTTTTCCCTTTTTTGTCCTAACAAGCAAACAAGTGTTTTTTTTTTTTTTTGTTTTTGTTTTTTCTGCTGGCATTGGACTCATTAATTTGATATCTTTTAAAACTGGATGAGAAAAATGGAAAGGTGTGGCAGGAGGTTATGTTTTGCAATAAACTGAAATCCTGAGTTCATCCTTAGTTCACACATAGCTAGAACAAATGACAGATTTTAGAAAAGAAAAAAAAACTGTAGGTAATTTCCAATCCCTTTGTTAAGTGATATTCCTTTTTCATAATTTTACTATCCTGTCTTTTTTGTTTTCCTGGATTCAGAAGCTTTGTGCAATGGATTTATGATTTTCATTTCAAACATGTTCAGGAAACATGCAATTTTATTAAAAACTGAAGTGTCACCTTTGCAGGCGACCCTTCAGAGGTTCTTTACAGGTGATGTTTGTTTCAATAATTTCTGATTCTCACACAAGAGAAACTGATCTTGTGGGGCAAATAAATTATGCAAGCATGCTTTTGTTTTTGCCTTGTTTTGATTTTTCACACTAATTGTTGCTCTTATTGTGAAATAATTCTGGGCCTCTTTTGGTGTGAATTTATTTCAGTCTATTTTAGAGAAGTGAATAGAAGCTGGGGCCTAATTAATAAAGCTTAAATGTAGTGAGCATATTTGTTTATACAAAAGAGATGACTTCCGTGACCCTGTGGGTTTTTGTGTGTGGTTGTCACGCGCTGCGCCATAGGTTAAAAAGGAATTAGCTTCTGGTATTCTGTGCCCTTCCTGCTTCTCTGTCAGCAGTTCAAGCCGCAAGTCCAGATAAAACATCGAAGACAAGCAATGACAAGACAGGGCCATCCAGGGCCACTTAAAGCCAATAGTACAGGGCAGAATATAAGGCCTTCCATCAGCTACAATGATATTAGCCTAATTGTAATGAAATAATCTAATTCAGGAGCCAGCTGGGCTCACCTCTGCAGATCACCAACATGTGAGCACACCAGTGGAGAGCAAGGGGAAAGAGTATGTTGTGGCAGCATTTTGTAGCATGGCACTTTGTAATAAAACTGCGTTGGTACTCTGTTATCTCAGAGAAATCTTGTCTCTCCTTTGGTGGGTTTTTACCACAAGAAAGAAGTAAGTCAGATATTTTGTGGTGGAATGTCAGATATCTCCATAATACACACTTCTATATATCTCTTTCAACTAACATAGAGTTAGTTTTACAAGACTCTGACATAGAGGAACATGTTTAGAGAAAGATTTGCATTTCCTGTAGTAAATTAGGTTTCCTCATCTACGACCAAATCTAATATGCGTTTTCTTACAGCGACATAAAAGTGTCCCATATCCTTAGCAGATTTATACTTTTTTTTTTTTTTACATCAACAAACAAAATTCTAATGCCAAAAAAAAAAATAATTTGAGTAAATATAAAATTCTGACTTGCTTTCTTCTGCAAAAATTGTTTTAACTAATCCACACAGGAGACCTGTTTGAGGTCATACCACAATGTCTCCTAAGCTCTCAGATCAGGACTTATGACTGGGTCATTCCAAAAGCTTCTATTGTTGTTGTTGTATTGTTTTTCTTGAGTGATACGTAGATGGAGACATACTGCAGTCCTGAAGGAGGGAAGCAGCCACTGAAATGCACACTAAAACCTTCCTCTTTGGTTGTCATTATGATGTTTTGTTTCGAGGGCTCACATCTTCCAAAAAAAATGAATTATATTTTTCTTAATATCTTGTGAATCATTCAGTCGTTTCCTGGCAAATGTGAATTGGGCCTTTGTGTTCATTTGAGTCAACAGTGGTTTGGGCCTTGGAACTCCCTCCTGAATGTCATTTTGCCCGGTTGCTTTCTTTTTGTTTAATCTTAAACACTAACTAGAAAGAGTCAAACACAAACCACCAGAGCTTCAGATGTTGCTCTGACTTCCCTTGTGTCTCCTGGATGAGGTACCCTTGTGGGTAAAAGCGCTCGTTAGTGATCTCTGAAGTGCCAAAGTCTTAGGAATGGCTTCGTAACACTTTCCAGACTGATGGATGTCTGATGTTTCTCTTATGTCCTTAAAAGTATTTTGATTGGGAAGTTTATTGTGTCTTGAGATATTTTATTGTACTTTACGTTGCCAGGCAGATCCTTTTCAAAACGTTTCTTGATTCTTTGATTAGACCTGTGTGTGGCTACTAAAATTTATTTAACTCAGCTTTTGTGGTTAATTCCAGTAATTAATATAGAGATTTAAAAAGGCGAGAGGCGGGGTACATCCTGGACAGGTCTCGCCCGGAACGTTAGCTGGAGATAGGCACCAGCACCCCTCCCGACCCCACTGAGGGACAAGGGTGTTCAGAAAATGGATGGATGGATGGATTTAAAAAGGCAAGTAATTACTTTTTTTCACATAGGGACCAGATAAGTTAAGATAGTATTTTTAACCAACTGAAATCATGATTTGAGAACTGCATTTTATTTTAATGTTATATGTCTGATATTGAATTTTTTTTTGTTTTTTCATGATGATCTGAAGTATTTAGTGTGGGTAATTAAGGAAAAACAAAATAAATCTAGAAGGATTCAAAAACTTTCTCACGGTGTTACATATTTTCCACTTTTCCATACCGGACACTTAAGTATTTATGTCTATGACTGGATAATCTTCATCCTAGAGAAGAGAACTTGAGGATTTCAGAGTTAATGTAGACCTGTGAGCTACATTACATCTCCAGACTTGAGTCAAACTTGAGTTCCTGGACTTGAGCATAATAAACAGTTCTTTTGTCATGTAAATAGGAGTAAAAGTAAGCAATTAAATGTGGCCCTCTGGAGGAAATGATTAATTGCTATCCACTCTAAGGTACCATATTGTTATCAATGAAAATACGCACAGCAGTCAAGGGCTCTCTGTGAGAGTTCTTAAAAGTATGTTGCTCAAAAGAAATTAACAGCAGCTTCTAAGTTTGGATTTTTTTTTATGTTACTATTGAGCAGACATTTTCAATTTAGGTCACAGACTTAAAGTTTGACAGGGATGCACAAATTCCTCTATTACAGGGTGAGTTTAGGATATTTGTTGATCTTAATGATTAATGACATTTTTAGCTTTGTATTAATGACAACATGGTTATCCTTTAAAGTTAAACTGGTGAAATATAACTTGACCCATGGCAGTTTATTCTATATTATTCTTTACAAAAAAAAAAAAAAAAAAAGTTTGGGGTTCTTTAAAATAGGAGCAAGTCCTGTTTATTTTATTATGGAATTTGAAAATTTTAAAAGTATTAACAAATCTCTAGTTTGAGTGATCATAAGTGCAAACTAACATTTTTAATAGTGGACAAAGTATGAAGCCTTGTAAATGTAAAAATTAACATCATTAAAATAACTTATTATATATGTTAGAATGTGTTTTTGATAAGATAAATATGTTTAAGGCTCATGTATTAATTTCGACTTTAGGATATTGACTCGAATCCAAAGCAAGACTTGCAGCAATCCGACAGGCTGTCCAGACAGATTGGATCAGATATAAGTCTCTCTTCAGAGACTTGAGACTTGACAAAGACTTTAAAGAATTTGAAGATCGCTTGAAGTAAGAAAACATTTCTTGAGAAAATGTCCTCTTTACACTCATTTCTAAGCCTGCGATGTGTTAAATTAACATTGTTTTGCCTCTTACAAAAAATAAGGGATTTAAAATAGAGGATTTTTATGAGTCCTATTTTTTTCTGAAGGATCAAAAGGCTGTTTACTTTTTCAGAAAGCCCTGGCTACCATTTGGCAGATGAAATGAGGCCTTTACATCAAACAGTCTTATGTCACAAGCTGACATTTATCCCTGATTTTTATGGCTTTGTTTAAATGCGAGGTTTGTCTCAGTCCTGATCTGCTTCACTTTGTTTGATTTTGATGCTTTTTGAACTCGACCTGCCTTCATTCTTACCTGTTGTTTTGAAATGCTTCCGTTAAAAAATATAAAGAATTATGAATTACAGCATTATGTTAGATGAAGTACAGAATGAACAGGAGAAAAAGAATATGAGCATGTGTAACAAGGGGAATAATCTGGCATTAGTGACTGGCTAAGAGAAACCAAATCAGGATATGAAACAAGAGCCCTATCTGCACGGGATGAGCATTATCATGTAATAAATACATTACTCCGCAATGTCTGCTTTTTATGTGGCGTGCCTGCAAGGGATAACCAAAGACTGAGATTTTGCTGAAATTTACAGACATCTCCCAGATATGATGTTAACACGCAATTTCTTGTTGACTCGAGGAATGACATGAGTTCATGTTCCATAGCTTGGTGCTGTGTCACTGCTGGCTGTATAACACAAGGCTTCAAACAGAAGAAAATGGTTCTTAGCACAGTGCAATGCATGATGTGATTCGCCATTTGCATCTGATTTTGCTCCTTATGTTCAACCCGTTCATGTCAAAAAGGTTTTGCTGTGGGTCAAAAAGGGTTTCAATGCACTCCAATGCAGCCTCCATTCTTGGCTAAAGGCAAATAAAAATGCACCCAAGGAAACAAAAACTGCCTAATTGCGTTTTTGATCCTGCCCATTTCTGAGATTCACATTGGATCATTATTATCACAGGGGCTCAGAGTTCAGCAATAAGGCTAAAGTTTTATTCACTGTATTGTTTTAATCCTCCCGCCGTTTTAGCGTGACGCTCAGGAGGAGCGCGGAGAATGTCACGGTCGGACAGCAACTTGGAAGAAGCGCACACAGGGTCAATGTTACTCTGGCAGACTGTGCACAGAGTAAAACACTGGTAGGATCTAAACGAACTCATCTCTTAAGACTGAGAGAAGGTTAAGGTTGAATCGGACTGTAATTGAATCTAAATCACACTATGCGATTAAATTTAGACTGCATTAGAATAAATAGTACTGGTCTGAAATTAATTAGGGATTCAGATGGATGTGAATTTAGACGGGCAAGAGGACATGATTATTGACATGATTGTCTGTCTTCTGGTTCTTTATGTTTCTCTCTCATGCACTTATTCTCTGTCCATGCTATGACCAGCTTTTGCTTTCTAAACTTTCTAAAGAATTATCTGTTGAGAATGTAAAAAAAGAAAATTATTCAACAATAATATTTTTTTTTTACAAAATTTACAATAGATTATAGAGATGGAGAAATAATAGACTCATACGTACAGAAAACAAGGACTAGAAACAAAACCTGGATTAACAACAAAAAATTGTTACCTGACTGAGATTTAGATGAACACCATGCCCTCAAGTTTGTTTTCCTGGGATTCTGCTGAATAATGAAATGATACTGAATAATAAGGAGATGTTCTCCTTGACTCTCGATCTGGTTAACTTGACATTGTGCTGTTCACTGTTGACCCCAGTCGTTCACACAAAACAAAGACTCTGAGCTCTTGCCATAAACAAACCTGTTATTTAAAGACAAAATGCAGAAGATATTTCCTCAGATTAAAGTTAATTAAAAAATAAGGCTGGTGTTACAAAGTTAAAGCACTAGATCTTCTTTGTCAAGTCACCATTTAAGTGAAAGACTACTTATTCTAAAATTAGACATTATTTTGCAGCTTATTGAGTGATTGTACTTGTACCTCTTCATGTTATCTTTGATTTATTGGTATTGTCATATTTTGGTTGAATAGGTTTAACTCTTTTTCTAAGTTTGACTTTGAGTTGCCTCAGATTTTCCTGGAGTATAAGATAAACGAAATGCACTTAAAACTGAAGCAGTGACATGAACGTACACATTTTTATCTGAGTGCATATTTAGCCTCACAAGTATAGCAAAATGCATGCTAACGTGACAGAGGGTCTATGTTCAGTTGTGCTGTTTTGCATGTCATAAATGACTCCCAGCAGGTGCCAGCTTGCCTCACAGTCCTCTGAGGACTTCTCGAAAATTATTGGTTAATTGCCGCAAATGATAATACCACACAATGAAGGGAGCACCTAATCACATGCTTAACAATAAGGCACTAACCAAAAATGATTTGTCTCCTCTTCATCATTTGCAGAGGGTCATAAGCTAAATGCATCTTGATGTTTTTTGCATGGCTGGATTAGAAGGCCTGTTTTTTTGTTTGTTTGTTTGTTTGTTTTTTTCATTTGTGAGCACAAATTTTCTGGGCCTACACACAAACTCACTGTGTTCTTTACTGAGTACACCTTGATATTATAAGATTTGTCATTTATATTATTTAGGTGCTATGTGTGTCCTACCTTACTGCAGTGTTTGTTCACACAGTGAATCACAAGTCCAAGAAGCCCAGATGCTTGTTCACTGAATTATCTACCAAAACCAAAGATGTTTGTTTCATGCAGCTGAACCTAAAATGTGAGCTAGTCTTCTCTTAAATTAAAATGTAACATATATATATTATTTTATGTTTTGATACATTTTATTCATTGGTCTGAATGGAATAGTGGAATAAACTGACTAACTCTTTGGTTACCTAGCAACAGCCTTTTGAGTAACTTTTGGTTGCCTAGCAGCAACCTGTTGAATAACTGGCCCAGCAGCACTTTAAAGTTTACCTGATAGCTGCTTAAAAATAATAATAAAACAACAACGCAGAGAGTGAAAACTGCGGATGAAACGCAAAACGTTCACTCAGTTCGTAAAAGTTTTTGACATTAACAACAAAAAACTAATCAATAACTATTGATGTTAAAACATTTTTTTAGCTATACCATCCAGCCCTTAGAAATAACAAATATTCATTACATTGAAACAATCCAAAGAAAATGTGTTTTATGAACACACTGGTAAAACAGTGAAACAGCATGTAGTTTAAAACACATTTTCCCAGTTGATATATCTTGAGCTACTTCCAGTTTACTACACCCAGATTAACGTACACACTGTTAGAAAGGGAAGGAAACTCTATCTGTACAAAGCCTACAGCATGATGCCCTGGGAGCATTCCCATTGTGCTGGAAGGTCTCAGTGTGGCCTTTCAAGATGGGGTGAGATCTCTAACAGACAGATTATCTGGGGACAACAGGCAGCCTCTTCTTCCATTCACATTTTTGTAGGAGCAGGTGCAGGAAGTGAATGATGCAGCAGCATATAGAACCTGGCAATTGATGTACCCTTATGTCCTGGCACACAGGGGAATAGTTCCTCTCCGTGGAGTAAAAGAGAGGGCATTATGCTGTCTCCCATGAGACTGACAGGTCAGCTGGGACCAAAGCAATGCCATACATAACCTCTGGTTGTAGCCTGTGTTGCTAAAGGAGGAATTCCCCTTTTGGGAAATGTATTTGCTCGGGGGTGACAAAGCCTTTGTGGGTTGGTTCCTTGTTTTGCCCATGTTATGGAAAAGGTCCTTGCCCTTAACTCTGTGTAAGTTTTGAGCCACTCATACTGTTGCTGTGCAAGGCTGTTAAAAGAAGCCTTTAGAAAAATGTTTATTTTTTTCTAAAAAAAATACAATTCTTTCTAATTTTTTTTAAAAAAATTTCAGAAAAAAATACAATTTTTGTGTTTTTTTAAATGCTTGATTTTGTCTCAGGCTGCATTTTTGCTGCAGTTGGCTTTTTTATATTAAGATTTTATAAAAGTGCTTCTTTATGTCATGTTTTACTCACCATTGTATCGGCTCTAAAAATAGATGCCAACCTTCTGAAATCTGTGCCGTGCACCTGGTGATGCTGTGTTTCAGAGAGGATGTTGGTTAATACCTCAGTATTGACTGACAAACTGGTGACTGCCCAGCAACAAGCACATTCATTAAACAGTGGATATTAGGATCAACAGGATAACTGCACAGCCTTGTGTGAATCGATAGCTGTAGAGGTCATGACGGTGTATGAGCGTGGTATAAATGCGTGTGTGTGTGTGTGTGTGTGTGTGTGTGTGTGCGTGTTTATGTGTGAGTATCATCCAAAAAAAAACATTTCCTAACGCATCAATATCCTCTCACCTCTTTGTCTTTCACCTAGATGGTTTATAAGCCCTGGCTGTGTTCTCAGTACTTCCAGACCACCCAGATACACTGCAGCAATCGAATCCCCTGTGGCCAGTACTGCCTGGAGGTTCAGCAGCGCTGCCCCTTTGTCCTCCCTGACAATGATGATCTCATTCATGGAGGCAGCCCAAGTTTTGTATGCACAGGTAAAATTTACTTATCTCATAATATGTAATTCAGGTTTTTTTTTTGTCTGTTTTACCAATGTGTATATCTGTGTTTGTAAATTTAATGTTGTCTCAAAACATACAACTACACTCTTTATAATACACTTACATCTTGCTCTTGCTGTTTTTATGCAGCAGTTTGCCGAAGTACAAGCCTAATGTTAGCATGTTTTGCACAGTTAAGGTCAGAATAGTTACTTCCCCGGATGAAATCACAGAAAAAGCTCACTATTTCCTTGGAAATTACCATAATAAAACTTCTCATACTTGCATTGCCTCCAAAGAAACCAAGACTAAATCTTTACAATTCTGTATATGCTCTATGTATTTTATTGAAGTGTTTAATTGTAACTAGAAAACTGAAAAAAATGTGCAATAGTGTGGCCTCTCTGTGTAAATAGTGTTAAAACAAATGGCAACACACTTGCACTGAACTGACTGCAGACAAAACTTGCAGAATAAAATAGTTACTTTGCTTCAGACACAAAGAGTTTTTTAGCAGGTCACACAACACGGTCAGGCCTCAAGCTGCTGCAGCGAGCCTTTCTCCATCACTGTGAACCTCATTATAAAGAGTGAAAAAAGCTCAGATTCTAAGAGGAAATCAAGACACAATCAACAAAATAATTTACAGCTGGAATACAGTTTTCCAAGCCGGCCCTAAGAAAATAGATGCTACTGTTAAAAACTGGCCCTGCAAATCAAGGCTGCGTTTCACCAGGGATGAAGCTACACAGTCAGAGTACACACCAGCTACAGGTGTTTTACCAGAACTAATCATTTAAAAACACCATAATCTAAACCCTTGAGCTAAAACCTGGTGTCAGACTGGAACACCAAGTCTTTAAAACATTAACAGGATTCTTCCATTCAATTTTAGCACTATTTTAATATCGCACCAGATGAGCTAAGAGTCTTATTGTTGACAAATACCAGTATACAAAATTAGCGGTTTATAGCTGTAACAAACGTTTTCTTTATCGCCACACACACACACACACACACACACGCACCCACACACACACAAAGCCAGCTTTCACCCACCATGCAAAGCCATGTTACTGTAAAACTCTGCTCAGCGACATTGTGGGGTTCTATTTCATAGCTTATGCTGCCTCCTGGTGGTCATGTGGAGCAACACATTGGTGGCTGTTTTCAGATCCGATTTGTGAAAATACTGTAAGCATATTTGGCTGCATTTGGTGGTTTGAACATCAGTGTTTTGCTTTATCATGTTTTATTAAAATTAACAAAGTAAGGCTGAAATTCAGTGTTTTAAATCTATTTTAGCTGCCACCTTCCAATGATCACAAGCATTTTTTTTTCCCATGGAGAAAAATGCTTCCCCTCTCTATCACCCTGGATTTTGAGAGGATTTTCCAAGTTTTTCATTGGCCAAAAAAACAACCATAAAAAAATCTAGTCAATATCAGACTGTTATTTTGCAAAGGTTTTGACAAGCAGTACGCCAGGATGAAAATAAAACAATTAAGTCATTTTCTCCCTTATCTTCCCTAAAACATTCAGGGTTGCTGGAAGTATACCCATCAGGTGTTGACCCAAATGCAGAGTGCTGCGATGTGCGGTGGGATTCAAAAGTGGACAACCGTTCCAGAGGGACCCTAAAAAGAACTCACCCGCCATGCCAGCATCGTACCTCCCTCAGCTCCTCGGCAGCCTGCAGACTGTGTAACAGCCGGCTCAAACTCTGCCTGCTGGTCCTGGTCCTCCTACACACTGTTGCCAGCCTCACTGCATCCCACAATGCAACAGGATTGGGCCTCCCCACCTTCACGCCTCTGGAGGAGAGCCCCGCCAACGAGGAGTGATGGAGCAGCTGAGCGGATATGAGGTCGCAGCGCAGAAGGTGGAGGGGTGGGGAGGCTGGGGGGATTCCCTCGCCATGGCAACCAGCTTGGAAAAATACGACAACGGTTGATGCGAACGGCTGGAGCTGTGTGCCTGTAGACATACTGCAACACTTTATGAGAAACAAAAACACACGGGATACTTTGAGATGAGAGACTCTTAAATCAATCAAAACATAGAAGTGACTAAAGAAACAATCTCCCACAAACTAAGGGACTCAAGCTGTCCCTTTGGTAGAAAAAAAGGGACAATGCCACAACCTTTGTTGAGAGGGAAGGTCAGCTTCCTCGTGGCTGAGTTTCTCTACGCTTTTTTACACTGTGTTCCAATTATTGGTTTCCGTTGCACTGGCTGACTATGGAATAACATAATCATATTATTTCTCTAATGTTCATTATTCGTCTCTTTCGTGGTTCCCACATTCAGGAACAAAATGATTCCTCTAAGTAAGACAGAAAATGTGAAAAAAAAAAAAAATAGTTAGCAGCAAGTATGTGTGTGTGTGAGAGAGAGAGAGAGAGAGGAAGAGAGCGAAAGAGAGAGAATGAGCGCATGTTGCTATGCCAAAAAGTCTACTTAAAAGGCTAATGGAGAGCCCCTCAGATTTTCTCTGCTCCTCCATGGGGGTTTGGTCATATTCCTGTTAGGATTTCCTTGGGTTTTAATGTGGTTCTGGCTTCCATTAAAATGTATTTGTTTAACTGAGGCTTACAGGCCTTCTTCTAACTTAGTTTTGTGAGACAATATTCACCAGATAACACAATTTAGTCTCAAAATACTTTTTTTGTTTTCCTTTAAAAGCAAACACTGGGCTCAGGAAAGTTTTCTAATACTATTTAAAATGTGTCCTTAACCAACCATTGATTTTCTTATGATGACTTTAAAGACGCTTAATTTTCTCTAAACCTAAATGAGAGAAGTGAAATTTGACATTTCCTTATGGTGAAATCTCAAATGTTACTTTGCAATTACAATCAGTTAAGTTTTATTATTATTATTATTATTATTATTATTATTATTATTATTATTATTATTATTATTATTATTATTTAAAATTCGGACACCTTTGTTTTTCTGTATCTATTATCTATTTTATTTTTCAAATGTGAGGTGGTGAACAAAATAGTTTCAGTTTGGTACACTTTATTTAACCCTTGCACTATCTTAAGAGATGAGGGACTTCAGACCCCACAAGTTTTTTTACGAGTTTTACTCTGTGCGTGGTTAGGCGGGGTCACACTGACTGCACAGACTGACTGCACATGAGCTTTTGCAAGTTTTTTCATTTTTTTTTTTTTTTTCATGTGGTTTTAAGAGTTAACTGTCTTACAGGACAACCCTTGACCCCTTGTTGTCTGAACATTACATTTGCAGTGCTCCTCCTGAGCATCGCACTAACACCTAAGACTATGATAGGGTTTAATTATAAATGCACACAGTGAGCCCTGCCCCAAACCCCAAATTAAAATAAATAAGAAATACTTGCTCTGAATTGAAACAGTGGATGTTCAGAAACAAAAAAAAATAAATAAAAATTTATTCATGTCAGGCTTGGTTACCCCATTTAATCAACCCTAAAACTTAGCACTGTTGACGATTTTTGGTATTGGCAGTTGCCCAGGGTGGCATTTTGAAGGGGCACATCCATATAATAAAATTATTTGTGCTTGATCCGTCTCTGCCAAACACACAAAGTACTAGACCTGAACTTCTTAGAGATTTTAACCCCAAGCCCTATTTCATTTAAGGACAACATGATGACTGGATGTTATATTAATCACTTTGCAGAACTAGCAAATCACAACTCTCTTTCAGGTTTTTTAAATTATAATTTGGCTATCGGCCATTACGTATAGCCTTTGCTCATCTCTAAACACAAATGCAGTTTCAATCAGTTTACCTCAGCTAAGCTGGTGCCTGGAGGCTCTGCAAGAAGAGGCCACTTGTATTGTCAGAACCACATTTAATCCCAAATCACATCCGGTAGCATGCCCACTGTTTGTATTTCTTTACTTTAGGCATCACAGATTCCATTATGTAAAGGGCTTATTATGAAATACAGAACAAACATTGTCATTCATACAGTCAGACACATTTAAAAAGTCACTTGTTTTACTGTTTGCTTGCCGACAGAGAGGACGACGATGCCTCATTCTTATTTTCATGGAAACTTATTCAACTTCAGTGCAAAAGGCCTTTTTTTTTACTGCAATTGGAAATCAGGAGCAGAAACAAACGCAGAGAAAGGAACATGTCACTGTTAATGAACGCTCAAAGTCAGTTCAGTTTACTTATTTATTAAGCCTGGGATGTGTGAGCTTAGAAAGAAATGGTGTGACCTCAAGGGCTGACCTCTTTCCTTAGTTCTGTTTCTATTTTGTGTCTCTTTTGATTAACGTGGCTGGAAGATCAGGTATCTGCTAAAAGCGAGGAGATGTTGCTGGATACATTTATTTTCACATTTCAGCGTGTTTTATTATCCCAGAATCTGATGCCATCAGGTTACAACATTACATGGTGAATTTACTTCCATCTTTATTCCATCAATATATATTTATATACAGGCTTATCTTTACATTTGCTGCTCAGACCTTGCACCATAGCACTCTTCACTATTCCTGTTTGCATGAAAAGCTCCCCATCCACCCATCCTGGTTTAAGTTGTCTACATTCAGTGACAAAAATGCTGCTATGCCAGGGGCCACAACTAGATGAGAGATATATTTATTTATTCTTTTATATTATCGCTGCTGCTGGAGGCCTACAGTACGAGAACTGTTAGATGTACAGGAAACAAAGATGGTTAAGCTCTGGGAGAATTTTTTATTTTTTTTTTACCCCTTAACTTGTGGGTAGAAGGGTGCTGCTGCTGCTATGTCTGTACCTCTGTATAGATTTTTATTTATATATTTTTTCAGTTTAGGTTTGTTAGTTATTCTTTTGCTCTGAGCTAATTGCAAAAATCTTCACATTGGGGTTGCTAGATGGATACTATTAAATAAAAAGCTGTTTTCAGACTGCAGGAATCTACAATACTATTAGGTTTTTCACTGCAGCCCTGCACTCGTATAAAATATTAATTTCAAACGTTACTTTTGACGGTATTGTCATACTCAGATTTCCCTTTTTTTCTTTGCTCTCCCCAGTCTGAAAAAAAAAATCTAAAAATCTTACAAAATTCAGTAAGTAAGATCGGAGGCCTGGGTAAAAGGAATATGCCATGGTTAACCCTGTTTTGAGTAACATGCTGCAAATTCACATCCTTATTTTCAAATCGGAAGAAAAGATTCTCACTTTTGTTTGTAGAATCACTCAGTTAGCAATGCATATGATGCATCACACAAACTTTATGTTGCCAACATTAAAAGTACCAGCAGGAGATCCAATTTAAGTGACTTGCGAGAACTGGCGGTTTTTGATACGGACAATATGACTTTCCACACAGATTGTCATTTTGACACGGCAGCAGAAACACAAAAAGTTGTGTGTGCAGCTCTGGAAAAAAAAAATGAGACCACTTAAAATGATCAATTTCTCTGATTTTACTTTTTTATAGCTGTATGTTTGAGTAAAATGACCATTGCTCTTTTATTATATGAACTACTGACAACATGTCTTTGAAATTTCAAGCAAAAGTGTAGTATTTTGCAGAAAATGAGAAATGGTCAAAATAATAATAAAAAAAAAAAACATGCAGTGCTTTCTGACCTCAATTAATGCGAAGAAAACAAGTTCATATTCATTTAGAAATAACAATCCCAATATTGCAACTCAAGAAGAGTTTCATTTGGTGGAATAACCAGCAGGTTTTCAATGAGGTTCAGTGCATTTTTTGTTTCCAGAACTGTATATACAATATTTATAAAACTTCTACATGTTGTATCTATACATAAAATAAAAGTGGGAAAGGTAATTTTTCTACAATAACTCCTCCATTGATAATTTCCTGACAATGAGGAAAGGGCCCCATCTGTGTTGTGCACTGCGTAAACACTATATGGCTGGACAATCACTGCTCACACAAAATGCCATGTTCGACAGGAGCAAAGGAACAGACTCTGCAACTCTCTCGACACCTAATATACAAATAAATAATAAACAAAGCTCCACCACGAACATACAAATACGATGGGACTCAAAATCATTGGAAAACAGCTGCCTGGTTTGATCCGTCTTGGTTACGTTTGAATGTTAGATTCAGAAATGAATGCAAACAACACGAAAGCATGGATCTGCCTGGCCTGGTACAGATACTGAAAGCGAGAGGAGGAAAGTGATCAGACAGGGCACCATTCTTGCAAGTGAGTTCACTTTTATCAGTTATGTTAACAGGCATGCTTTGAGATGCATCACAGTAGACATGGAAAGCATGTTTGTATTACGCATCTTCATCGTTGTTGCATGGATGTGAATGCCGTCTATAGGTTGTCCCCTTTAGCCCAGTCCTTTCATGCATAAACATCAACTATTTTCACTTGTACACGCACGAGTTCTTCAAATGAAGTTAATTGAATCATTCTTTGTTGGTCATAGAGGCATGCATGCAACAAATACTTCTTACTTTTAATGTATGTTTAATTCTGTCAAAGTTATATGGCTTTACACTTAAGGAAAACAGTGTAAGCTCATTTAAATCCAGTCTTCATCCATGGAAATGGTCTGTAGCAGCTGTAGGCTACGCTCTGTCATCTTCCATCACATATAAACTAAATTTCTGTGGTTTGTTCCTACATATTTAAACTATTATTGCCTGTTGCCCTCAGCTCCAGTGAACCCATTCAAACGAAGACAAATGTTTCACTTTCTCTGTCTTTACAGCAGTTCCTTTCTCTTTCCCGTGGATCTATGCAGAAGCTCATTTCCTTTTTTTTTTTTTTTTTGGGTTGTAACGGTGTTCCTTAGTATGCTGAACAATGTATGTCTCTCCTTGTCTTATTTAAGTTACTACCTTGTTACTTTTCTTCTTCTGTTTCTTTGATTTGATTTGAGCGTCTTAAATCACTGATGTTTGAAGACGGCGTGGCACAGTTAGACCAACAGATTTCACCCTCAGCACCGCAGCCTTTTTGTGAACGACTGCGGTTCTCTGGGTGTGTGAAGATAAAAAAGTTTATTATTCTAGAGCTGAAAAAGGTTCAAATGCATATAGAACTACCATTGCGATTATGATTATTATTACTATTATACTACCAGTATATTGTAATATTATAGATGCTTTAGTTCAAGTAACTTCTTTAATTTTTTTTACAAACAACTTTGAGATGAATGATTTATAAGAGTCTCACAGGTCATGATCTTTTTGAAAAGTATGAAAACTACTGCTACAATTACTAAAATTGTGTTCTAATGAAAATAAATACAAATATAATGATGCTGTTGTAACTTTGTTGTACTTCTGCATGGTGTGCCTCTAGACTGAGCCTCAAAAAAGTGTTCACAGTGCAAAAACACGTTACATCAGCAACACAAAACTGACATTAACATCTTCATAATCTGATAAAGTGAAACTTTTTTTTTTTGCAAACCTAGGAGGTTATAAAAATAAAAGTTTTAGATGAAGATCTTGCTGAAAATTAGTGCTGAATTTAGTTATATTCAACATTTCTCACTTCTATATCCATTATGCTGTAATTGGATTTTTTTTTCACTAAACTAAACAGAATTGAAGTGACGGCCACCTTGTAGGGCACATGTGTCAAACTCAAGGCCCGCGGGCCACATGTGGCCCGCC
>NW_006800009.1:84624-85834 GCF_000485575.1 Poecilia formosa | reverse complement strand
TCACGCTAGACTTTTTTTGTTATCCGTTATCATGTACTATTTTTATCCGTGAAACTACAATCATATTAACATTGGCTATTTAGTCACATTTTATGCGGTTTAGTTAATATTCACCGTGAATCCAGATCCCATCACAAATTAAGCAGATAAATGTATCTACATTTTTTCTCGTAGTGACATAAACCACTGACTGAGGCCCCAATAACTTTTAATAAATTAAATTAAGCGACTTCACTTAAATTAGCATCACTTCACCCGCTGGGGTCTGAACGCACTTCCTTCCCATCTGCAGAAAAAATCTGCGCTAATTCATCAGTCAGTTGGATCTATCTGATCCAAACAGATCAACTGAACTCTGAGTGTTTTACCCTACGGTCCGGTGTGGCTTCTACCAGGATTTTTTATTTTTATTTTTATTTATTTATTTATTTATTTTGGGTGGTTTCCCTTCTCCGAAACGGACAGATGTTACGTCTGCAGCTCCTCCAGAGCGCCGCTCTCCTGGGTAACGAGCACCAAGAAGGCTCCATTTGTTAAATCTGCTGGATGAGTTACTTCCAGTGGTTTCTTTCTAATTCCGCAGTGGTTGAGCAGCGGACTGCGTATGTTACAGTCTAATTAACTTTGGCATCGTCATTTATTTCCTCAAGATAAATACAACATTCTCTTTAGTTTTCTCTGGTCTGTAATGGAGACTTGAATTTAACGTGCCATTTCAAAAAAAGGTTTGTAATGCACTTCCTAGCCATTTTTTTATTTCTAAGTATTGACTTTATGGACTGAACAGACAGAAACAGTTACCATTATACATTTTGAAGTGTTGATTTTATTTTTGAACCATTTTTAATTTTGAAGTGTTGATTTTATTTTTTAATTGTGAAGTGTTGATATTATTTTTGAACCATTTTTTAATTGTGAGGTGGTGATTTTATTTTTGAACCCTTATTTATTTGAACTGTTGATTGTCTGAAGGACCTTAGACATGAATTGCCCCATACAGGGTTTGAACCGACAACCTCAGCATTACCAGCATGGTGCTCTAACCTGCTGAGCTAACCTACCTTACAAACTGTTGAGTTTCCATGGATTTAAGAAGAACTTACATGATCTTACCACAATGAAGATTTGATAAAAGTGCTTATATTCCAATGTTTTTCCAAAAAAAATGCTGGCCATGTGACTTGTTTTTATTATTTGTTTGTTTACCTTT
>NW_006800009.1:81786-84614 GCF_000485575.1 Poecilia formosa | reverse complement strand
ATCAACTGAACTCTGAGTGTTTTACCCTGTGCGGTCCGGTGTGCGCTTCTACCAGGATTTTTTTTTATTTTTTATTTTTTTGTCCGAAACGGACAGATGTTGTTACGTCTGCAGCTCCTCCAGAGCGCCGCTCTCCTGGGTAACGAGCACCAAGAAGCCTCCATTTGTTAAATCCGCTGGATGAGTTACTTCCATTTCAAAAAAAGGTTTGTAATGTGCTTCATAGCCATTTTTATTTGTAAGTATTGATTTTATTGACTGAACAAACAGAAACCATTATACATTTTGAAGTGTTGATTTTATTTTTGAACCATTTTTCATTTTGAAGTGTTGATCTTATTTTTGAACCATTTTTCATTTTGAAGTGTTGATTGTATTTCACAGATATTTTTTATTTTAATGTGTTAATTTTATTTTTAAACCATTTTTTATTTGTAAGTATTGGTTTTATTTTATAGCCATTTAGCCAAGTCTCTGTAGAACCATTTGTCTCTGCTAATGACATTTTCAATGCAATTTGTTGATCCCAGGCTTAGTTTATGGACTGTAATGTGAAATTAGGCACAAGTATAAGTCTGACAGTTTGTTCACCAAGTTACTGTGCTCTCTGAGAGGATCTGTAAGTATTTGACATTGTTCCATGCCCATTGTTGACGTTAGTCTCTAACAAAATGTGGCTCATCAACCAGGAACACTCCAAAGAATATGAGTTTCTGTAGTGTAGTGGTTATCATGTTGGCTTTACACGCAAAAGGTTTCTGGTTTGAAAACAGATTTTGCATGTTCTATTCATCACAGGTGTTTACTAAAGGTCAACAAGAGTTTTGTGGTGTCATGGTCTGTACTCTGAATCCAGGCATCTGAGTGCAAGCCTCATTTGAAATCTTCATGTGTTGCATCTCACATCATCAACTCTGGAACCTCAAACTGAAACAAAGCAGAGAAGTTCAGTTGCTGTAGTGTAGTGGTTATCACATTTGCTTCACACGCAAAAGGTCTCTGGTTCGAAACCAGACAGAAACATGTAGGTTATGCATCTCTTGGGGTGCAGTGAGACAAGAGCCTTCCTCTTTTCGTGATGGTTCATTTGCCAATCGACTTCAATGTCGGCTTCTTTGAAATCGAAGCTACTTTACTTCAACCCGGGTGTCATCAGACTCAGCTTTTCACAGTTAACAGAGAGCATGTAGTTCCAACATAAACCATGAGATGGCAGTGTTGACTAGTAAAACCGAGTGTTGTGAGGCACACGTCCAAGAGTATAAATAGGGCATGGGTGTGTAGCTAAGAGATTATGAATGAATGCTACCCAGACATTTTCCTGCCTCAGTTTCTAACTAAAATGACCTTATCACACCATCAGCATGGATAATGTTTTTTTTTGTTTTGTTTTGCTTTTTTGCACCTATAAATCTTGTAAGCATTTATTCCAAATTCATAGTTATGCATGAGGTTTGGATATTTCCCAGTCATTAATTATAAAACTGCTGACCAAAACCCACCAAGGGCAGCTGGATCAGTTCGACACACTCATCTGTTTAATATTTAATGTCATAGCTAAAAATTTATTCAGCAGGTTCAGTTTGCAGCAGTGAAGTCACAGATGTTTCCATTTTCAGCTTCTGCATCTATCCATCAACCATGTCACCATATGTGGATCAGATTATTGTGGGTCACCGTCATGGGCTGCCTGTTTTGCATTGGCGAACTTTATTGGCAGCAGGCCTGAATAAAAGCCTCTACTTGCTGTAGATTATAAAACGGGAGAACAATAACAAATTGCATATTCTTCATTTTCATCCGCCCCAGACTAGTGGCCGTTGCATCTCGGATTAAAGCCCTCATTTCTATTTCCGTTTGTTAGGGGGATAAAGTGCTCAGCTGACTAATCCTCAACTAGCCCGCCAATAGTCAGCATCTATATTCCACCTGTCATTCAGAGCACAGACTTTATGTGGATGTGTGGTATTAAAAGGCCATGTGTTTTTAGAGGTGAAGCTGATGGCTGGATTTGCGACTGATGAATGTAAAGATTAATGGAATGCTGATGGAAATTTTTTAAGCCCACAGCAAATATCACTTTCCGTTTGCAGTGGAGGATATGCATTTTATTTTAATGTAATTGTCATTATCTTGTACTTGATCAAGCAGAAAGGATACAGCAGCATCCACCAGTGGAGGTCAGAAGTCTACATTTTATGAAAGAAAATGCAGCACTAGATGGCAATCATTTTCCTTTTTAAACAAAATATGAAAGTTGTTTGACATACTGTTATTTATTACGAGTGAATTCATATCCATTTTGGCTACTGATGCTAGAAGCAGGATGAAATTCACCATTAAATGTGATATATTTGTATTCTAAAGAGCTTTAAATTGAATACCTTAAGAAAATCCAAAATTTCTTCAAAGACATCAGTTTCTGAGTAAAAACTCAATTTTGTGATGTTATTTCTATAAATCCTATATGTTTAAAATGTACGAATTGAAATAATTAAGATAGGAGAATGTGTTTTTTTGTTTATTCACTTCCAAATAGAACATTGTTTAATGCTTTATTTCAAATGCATTAGCTTTGGTACAGTTGCAGTACATAACTTGTAAAAACAATAGGGATTTTTTTTTTTCAACCAACCAACTTTATTTGTAGAGCACCTTTCAGCAACAAGGTAGTTCAGAGTGCTTTACATCATAAAAACACAAAAATCAACTATGGAAACATTACATTTTGCCAATGGCATCATTTACACATTAAAATGTTGGTTATGTTATGACAGTATGGGAAACAATGGGAAAAAAAACACCCAATTTCAAAGCGCTAAATGGCA
>NW_006800009.1:47793-79926 GCF_000485575.1 Poecilia formosa | reverse complement strand
AACTGAACATTTCTGCTTTGTTTCAGTTTGAGGTTCCAAAGTTGATGATGTTAGATGCAGCGCATGAAAATTTCAACTGAGGCTTGCACTCAGATGCCTGGATTGAGAGTACAGACCATGACAAAACAGAACCCTTGTTGACTTTTAGTAAACACCTGTGATGAATAGAACATGCAAAATCTGTTTCTGTCTGGTTTCGAACCAGAGACCTTTTGCATTTGAAGTGAATGTGATAACCACTACACTACAGAAAATCATGCTCTTTGCAGCGTTCCTGGTAGATGATCCACATTTTGTTAGAGACTAACGTCAATGATGGGCATGGAACAATGTCAAATACTTATACCACAAATCCTCTCAGAGAGCACAGTAACTTGGTGAACAAACTGTCAGACTTATACTTGTGTCCAATTTCACATTACAGTCAATAAACTAAGCCTGGGATCAAAAAATTGTATTAAAGATGTCATTAGCAGAGACAAATGGTTCTACAGAGACTTGGCTAAATGGCTGTAAAATAAAATCAATACTTACAAATAAAAAATGGTTCAAAAATAAAATTAACACATTAAAATTAAAAATATCTGTGAAATACAATCAACATTTCAAAAATAAATAATGGTTCAAAAATACAATCAACAGTTAAAAATACAAAATCTCTGGAAAATAAAATATCATGTATGTTGTTTTGAAAAACATTGGAATATAAGCACTTTTATCAAATCGTCATTGTGGTAAGATCATGTAAGTTCTTCTTAAATCCATGGAAACTCAACAGTTTGTAAGGTAGGTTAGCTCAGCAGGTTAGAGCACCGTGCTGGTAATGCTGAGGTTATCAGTTCAAACCCCATATGGGGCAATTCATGTGTAAGGTCTTTCAGACAATCAACACTTCAAAATAAATAAGGGCTCTAAAATACAATCAACACTTTACAATAAATAAGGTATCAAAATAAAATCAACACTTCAAAATTAAAAAAATGGTTCAAAAATAAAATCAACACTTCAAAATAGTTCTACAGAGTCATGGCTAAAAAAATAAAATCAATTTTTATTTTTTAAGCACATTACAAACCTTTGGTTGAAATGACTCGTTAAATTCAAGTCTCCATTATAGACCAGAGAAAACTAAAGAGAATGCAACGTTGTGTTAATCCACTTGAGGAGCCGGCAGTTTATCTTGAGGAAATAAATGACGATGCAAACGTTAATTAGACTGTAACATGCGCAGTCCGCTGCGGACTGCGAAGACTTAAAAACCGCTGGGAGTAACTCATCCAGCGGGAAAAAAAAAAAAATCCTGGTAAAAGCTCACACCGGACCGCTCAGGGTAAAACACTCACAGAGTTCAGTTGATCTATTTGGACCAGACAGATCCAACTGACTGATGAATTAGCGCAGATTTTTCTGGAGATGGGAACCAGGAGGAAGTTGTTCAGACCCCAGTGGGTGATGTGATGCTAATTTAAGTGAAGTCGCTTAGTTTAATTTATTATAAGTTATTGGGGCCAGTCAGTGGTTTTTGTCACTATGAGAAAAATGTAGATACATTTATCTGCTTAATCTGTGATGGGATCTGGATTCACGGTGAATATTATCTAAACCGCANCTGAGATTTAAGCTGAGATTACTTAAAGCTTAAATTCGCCAGCGGTATGAATAAGTCTGTGGTTATGGTTATAGTATCAAAGAAGTCAAAGAAAGAAATAAAACTATATAACCATAAACAAATTAGAGTGAATCAGATTTTTGTTTTTGGTATAAGTAATGCCTTTTACTTCAAGTAGACAGGTAGGGGTTGACTAATTAAATTAAGCTGAGTGAAGTATATAATTAGATAATAGATTTCAGAATGAGTTGCTGAGCATACACCAAATGTATTCTCCCAATAAAAAGGCATTAAGATGATGACATTAAATTTGATGATCGACTATATCTTTATAATTCAGACATAAAGGTACTAAATGATGATGAGCAGCTACAACGATCAGGGCAGAGATGATGTCGGTGTACCGAGAAAGATTGAAGAGGGCACTCTAAAGGTTAGACAGCAGTCATATAAGTGAGGACTTTCAACTGATGAATCATCCCACATGTAATCCACTTGAGGGGAAATCAACCAGCCATATTTAAAACAACCAGTGACAATGAAAGGAAATGAGGCATCTGAGAGCCTGAATGAGCTCTGCTCTGCTTTCAGACTCAACCTGGGCGCAGTACAAAACGTCTTAATGGACTCAGCTGCACTCGTTCTGATGTTATGTAGCGGTGGGTAAATCTACGGACAGAACAGATTTAACAGTGAAGGTGAAGGGAATGTTTTAGTCGCAGAAACACCTGTCTTCTTCCAGAAAATGGCGAAGATGTATATCATATGCAGGGAAACTAGAATTTTCCTCCAGTGACAGCATAGTTTGAAAATCAACAAACTGGCAGAAAGAAAAATACTGATTGTTTTATTTTTATTTTTTTATTTTTTTATTTTTTAGAAATTAACAAACCCAAAACAATAGCAACCAAATAATCAAAAGTACGGTTGTGGTCTAAAGGTCTGAGGTGCTCCCTTATCGGATGATTTTAGAGTGCTCAGATGAAATGCAGTTATCTGTAAAGTTGATTAAAATGAATGGAGATAAGCTGAATTGTTCATTTTCATTGTGTTTTGCATGCATCACTTTAGTGTTGCCATAGAAGATGGTGTTATCCAGGGACTGATATCACTCAGTCATTCTTTCTGATGTAATTCACATAAAAACAACAACTGAGGCAGAGTTGTTTCTGAGGCTTCATGTAAGATGCCGTTGGGGGTCCCTAGATTGTTAGACTACACTGGAGATCGTTGATATTGTGAGTCACTTATTGAATAACTTTTGCTTTTATAAATATCAATCAAACTTCTAAAAAGAGAGCATTGCAGGAGGTTGAACCTTCAGCTTAGAGTAGCTTAGAGACTAAATAGCACCTCTTTTGGCCCAATGCTTTTGCATGATCTGCAAGAAATTTCTTCAACTTTAGAGACAAATGTTCACGTTCTAATCAGCTTCAGGGCGCCCAAAAAAGTAAAACTATTACTGAAGTTTATAATGTGAGCTGGCAGGATACATCAGGATCTTATATTGATCCCTGTTTCTGCAAACTTGTCTAATGTTTCTTACTTCAAGAGCACATAAGTGTTAATGTAACAAAGTCAACATCTGATGTTACGTATAATGATTATGTTTCTAATGCAGAAAACAGGCCTAGTGAGCAGTTTTGTAAGGTATCACATTATGCATCCTTGTAGAGTTTAAATCTAGGTATTACAGGTCTTCAGCAGAGAAATTTCCCAGTGAGCTGCAGATCAGCGGTGGACGGTTGGGGGAATTGGAGGTCAGGATCCTATGTCCATATTCATAACTCCTATAGACTCTTAATTAGGAAAAGGTGTCAAGTTCCTCTGAAGAACTTTAAAAGTAAAACTTTGAAATGTAAAATGAAGAGACAACTCGCAATGTCCTCTTTAATAGTCTTATGTTTTGTCAGCCCGTCCAGTCAGACTGCAGCCTGCGTGGCTCTATAATTACAGCCGCCTTTAAATGGAAGCCGTGGGCCCGTGATTCTGACATGTGACATGACAAGCCTCCACTCGGCTCATGCACTTATGGCTTTAGGAAAAGTTTCATTTAGGAGGCTGTTAATGCCATCACAGGGAAGCATTTGCAGGTTCTCCTCTTGAAAACACAGGTCACACAATGTGAGTGTCACAGCATTAACACCTGGAGGACATAATTTGAGTCATAACTCGGGGAATTGCTAAATTATATCAAATTCATTGCACTCAACTGTCCGTGCAATCTACGCTACCGATTTAATCACCTTTACCTGTAATTTAGCTACCCTGTAATTTGTATTTCAATTTGTGTTTAGACGAGTTGGGAAAATGTTGCTCAACTTTGTGACATTTCACAGAACAAAAGCTTCCACAGTTCCAATGTAATCATTCCATGTGGCAATGAGAAAGCCAAGTCCAGGTACATGCTTGCTTTGTTTTGTTTTGATTCTAATTCTTGTCGCCTCATTTTGCAGATTTTGTGAGCATCTCCATTTCACAGTTGTCTTCAGATCGCTCCATGAACTATGAATCAACTTCAGATCTTGGCTTTCAGGATCATCCTAGAATTTCTTTTTTCGCTAACAAAGGTGTAAAAGAGACAAAAATTACTCACCTTTGTCTAATTAGTTTTACAGCACAAAAAAAAAAACAAACAGGCATTTTATCAGCTGTTTGAAGTATTTTTATACCCACTGTGGGTTTAAAACTACATACTGCAACCAATCTGGCTGGAGAGGCTAAGAAGGAGGTTAAAGGTTTAGGTAATGTTATTGCTGTCTTGCAGGCAGGCTTAAAGGTTGCTGGTTTGTTTCCCGACACCTACAGGGTGTTTAAGCAATCATTTTTTATCATTTATTGTCTGCATTCAAGTCTTGTAACAGGAGACAGGGCCAAGGAGGCAACAGGGATTTATGAGGAATGATCTTCCTGAGAAGTCATGTGAAACTGCAGATTTCCTCCTGCTCTGTGGAGAAATATGATTTCTTTGTTTTTTTGCTCTACAATATTATGAAAAAGGAAGCTGAGGATGGACAAATGTTGATATTTAAATATGTGTTCAACGTTAGCATCAGCCCAATATATTGCATTTCTACATGGAAATGAATTGACAGATTAGTGTAGCAGAGAAATAGAAAAGAAAAAAGACCAGAAGTCATGACACAAATGTAGCTGATTCTGTGTTTTGAATCATTAAGTGAATGTTCAGAGTTGTATTGTTGATTTTAATCAGTGAGGTCAATCCTTATGTGTGAAGTCAGGCTTCAAACAGATGTCTGTTTTTTTGGAGAACAAAGGCTAAAACCTTGTATTTTCTGTTCATAGTGTATTCCTCCATGGAAATCGGAGCAAAGTGGGTCCATCCAGACGCTGATGAGAAGAACTACACACTGCAACCAATCTGGCTGGAGAGGCTGAAACACATTTTAAAAAGTGCAGATATTGATGAGCTCCTTTATGAAAATGATCTGAACACAATGACTGTGCTAAAGAGAAAGGGTGAAACTTCTTCTGCACTGATAGAAACTAGATTGTGTAGATTCTGCAGCAACAGATGCGAAGGCAGACAGAGTGAAGGGAAAGCAGCTGATGACATGGTAAGTGGTGACATTAGTAAAAACTGCTTTGCAGCAATGAGGTCGTAATGTTTTACTGAGAATCAATGCTAACAAATTTAGTGTTTTCCAACTGGTCTTCATTCGTAGTTAATCAAAACAACAACATTGTTGTGCTAAGATTTATGCATATGTAGTGCAGGCTGCTGAGTATAAACAGTTTTGAACAGCAGATGATACTGATCTACTGAACCGTGGCGCAAATTAAACACATCATATACTAAAAATAGTTTATTATTAACATTAACATAAAACATTGGCATGATTACCCCTTGTGGTATTTAACATCAAGATGGTAGTTTGTTGGATATAAATGTGGAAAAAGTCATATTTATTCTGTATTTATAATAATAACTAAAGACAATTTTATTTCGGCATGGAGCTATACAACTCTTCTTACATTTTATTTTATTTTTTTTTTTGCCAAATTGTTTGCCATATTGCTAATGTGCACATATGAGTATAATATACAGAGATCATGTATGACTAATCAATGTAGATGTAGGACAATCTTTTGTTGTTCCTTTACATTTGTTATTGGCACAAAGGAAATATGGGAGAGCATTTCTTAACTCAGACGGATTAAAAACTTGAACAGCAACATGAAAATGTTTGTAGGCTACTGAGTTACTGAAGATTAGCCTTGAGAGGCTCGAGGTCTGAGCATTTGTTCATTGATTCTTTATCTTAGGCGAATCTTTGAGGAATTGATTTGAACAGAGGCCATGACCCACAACAGTGCACATTATAAAGACATCATCTGTGTGTTTTGGGTTTGTGGCAAATGCACTCCTTCAAAACTAGCAAAACATTCGGCCTGTGCAGGGTGACTTAAATGTAATACAGCATTATTTTATTAAAGTCATCCCTTGTGTAACATTAACAATGAGAGATTTAATTGTTGCACACAACTCTGTGCTTATTTAATAAGAAATTGGTTATTTTAAAGTTGATGTTAATCTAACATCTGATAGTCTTTTATCAAATTTTGTTTGGACTCTATTGTTTAGGCTGTGCTGCTTAAATTATTACCTTTGATGAAAATGAACCAAAACCAAAGTTTACACACCATTTAACCTAAATTATATTGTACAACCTCTAGAATATTCACTCCTGTTTTAGGCACAAATTGTTTGTAAAGGTGAAGAAATCTATCTGAGTCAACATCCCATTTACAGCTACAAGGGTGTCTCTATAGCGTGTCTCTATAAGTCTAACTCATTTTGTTACTGGGAGTTTTGCCCGTTCCTCAAGGCCAGGTCCAGTTTGTTTTTAGCTGGAAAAGTTCCACTGGCGTAGATTAGGTTTTAATCCATACCACGGATTTCTTATATAACTGAGATCTGGACAATGAATTTGCCCATCCTTTTGAATGTGTCCCCTCAAATCATTGATTGAAAATGTTTTAGGTTGCTCTCGTTCTGAAGTACTTCTTTTTTCTTATTGGAACTGAGAAAAGAAATAATTTTCTCAGAGATAAAGCCATACAGTATTTAGAATTCCCTCCTCAAGACTTTTTAGAAATTACTTTAATTTGGACCACATACAGGAGCTCTAATCATAAAAACCTTCATACATCAGGATGATGCTTTATTTTCATTTTTTTTGTATGACATTTGGTATTCATAATCATGATCAAAAAGCAGAATTTCATTCACATACCAAGGATACATGTTTCAGTTTCTTAGGGATTTCTAAATGCAATTATGAGTTTTTAAAAAAATCATTTTGTTGTTTTTTTTAACCCTTTTCACCTAGAAGAGCTTCAATAACTCTCTGATTTATTTGCACAATGAAACAATACTGGCTTTGCTGTGATTAAACTATTCAGTACTACAGCTATTCAACTTATTCGTGTTTTGCACCCATTTATTTCTGTTAAGAATCGGCAGACGCTCAAGTCAGTCTCCATTTAATTTAATTTTAGTCAATGGTTCCATATAAGAGACCATTCTCGTCGCTATCAAAACAAACTGCATTGCTTCGCACTATTAGACATCAATATAACGTGTATGCTGGAATGTAAAGTAATTTGGACAAAGAAGCATTTCAAGTAGCACTTTAAATGAGAGTCAAGCAGAAATTTCACATTAATACATTTCTCATCACATAAGATGACCTGACACACAAAGTGTAATTCAAACTCTATAACTAAAAAGCTGATCATGCAAGTATAGAAAGCAAACAAAGATCTGTTTCAGAAGATGTGGCCATGAGGTTTTGTCCAACATCTTCATACAGACGCTGCATTGATATAAAATACAGTGTAACGTTTCAAAGTTGTTCCTTGTTCATCTTGTCACCATGGTAGCACTTCAAAGGGACTAAAGCTGTAATGTGCCATAAGAGCTTCTTAAAGGACTCTCCTTGAAAAAGGTCCACAGAAACACTTCCACAGTGTGAAGATATACGCATTTGTACGCATTTGCATGCACAGGGTCATTTTTGGAAATGAAGCTGTTCTCTTCTTTGAGCAATGCATCCTCAAAAGAGTGAAAGCTCCAAATGCTGTAAGGATGTTATGTCTCACAGCAAGTGTGACTGGGAGAGAGCCTGTTTATGTTCCTTGAGAAAGAAAGAATAACAACCCTTTCTGCCAGAACTACATTGCAGAATGGATAATAATCTCACTACTGAGGTTTGCTTGATGAAGCCTGACAGTGACGGACAGAAATGCTGAGTACTTCGAGTTCTTAAACTTCATGTTCAAATTTGAGTTTGGATTAAAAGATCCAAAAAGAAACACTGATTAACAAATTACATAAGCAAATTGTCTTCAGCTTATTATATTAAAAAAAAAGACAATTTGTGCCTTGATTTGATGGTTTCTGACCCAAATTTCTATTTATAGATATAATTTAGACACTTTTTAAAATTAGATATTTAAACTGTTTTTTTTATGTGTAATGTCAGTGAAGTCTTTTCTATTTATTATTAAGAAGAGGGTAAAAGACTTTTAATATGCCAGTTTTTGTTCACACATAAATAAAAATTGAGTTCTCATATCCTTGTCAGAAATGATTAACCTGGGCATCTTTTGGAAGATACTTGCAGGTAAAAATCAAGCAACACAGCAGTTACAAAAAAAATTTACAATTTTCTCTGAGGAGAATGCTTGGTAGTGTTTCTTGGCAACAAACTCATTAATGTTTGGTCTCTGAGTTGTAGAAACTCTTGGAGATGTGCATCAGTAAAACGGCTTCTGTGTCCCATCTCGTTAATTTTGTCAGAGTGAAAAGTTGCACACATTAGTACGACCAAACTTGAGGAGGAAGATGGAGTTTGAACAATGTCTTGGGCCTAACGGGGGAGAGGGCTGTTACTCTGCAGTTCTATAAACTCCATCTGGATGTGCGGAGGCGCTCAAAAGCGAATGGATGGCAAAACAACTCCAAGTTATTTTTTGTCATTCAAAGTCAGCAAAGAGCTGTGTGAACAAATTGCACGGTGTGCTCCGCTTATCAGCAAATTGTACTCATCAGGGCTGACTTCTAAGCTCAGTTTGTGTATTCCCTTCTCTTGCCACAATTAACCATAACAATGCACTATGGCACATGTTGAGAGCTACTGGTGGGCCACCACTAAGAGGTCTAAAACATTTTTCTTACAGTTCTTTCATGCCTCCTACAAAGCAAAACTTTATCATTTGTTTCTAAAGGACAATCTTCTGCCAAATGTTTCTTTTCCACCTGATTGTCAACTCTGGCAGTAACTAAAATTAATTGTACGTCTCCATGGAAGCTCATAAATACTTTATTTTTAAAAAAATCTACAAGGCATATTTTTAGCTCTTTTGTCCTCTGCAGCTCAACCCTCCTGACTTTATACACAAACCTCAGATTTCAAGTATAATCCTGCAATTTAAAAAAATATATATCTCTCTCACTTCGACCCCCATTGACTGAAGCCATCCTGGATAACATTAAACACCTGAATAAATCCATCATCTCAATTTATTCTACATTGGTAGTTGTCTTAGCTGACATTTGTAATTAGCTCCGTTATTTTACTTCCACAGACACAGAAAGGTCACACAGCATTTCTTAGGCTACACCGAAACAGAGCTGAACCTTGACTGTCCATCTGTTTTGTAAAGCTGTCAGCTACATATTTTACAAACTGTCAGGAATCACCAAAAAAACCTGACAAGCGAACATCTAAACAGCAACAAAAGCATCCATAAGTTAATAAGGACATCCTTACTTTAATTGGAACTTTAAATGGCTAAAATTGCACATGCTGTGTCATCAGGTCGACATATTTAGATCACTTTCCTTACGTAAAATTTGTTGAGACAACAAAGTATAACCACAGCTAACTACAGCCACAGTCAGAATCTCCTCATTTCATATTTTGAGTTGAAAAGGCTTTTCCCTAATCTCACAATATATGCCAAAATTAAAATGTAATTTGTTAAGAATATTTTCTTGATCTTGCTGAACAAATACACAAATGGAAACAAACCATAGCATTTCAACATTTTTTTTCCCCCAACATCATTAGATTTGTTATTTGGGTGCTTCAGCCAATGAGAGGAATGAAACACGACATGTTACTTAGCAACATCCCCCAACAAGCACATTCCCATCTTTATGCATTTAATGGCACCAGAATAAGAAGAATGTTGTCACTGAACAAATTCTGATTTGGAAATTTACTTCCTTCTGCTGCAGCGCATGAAAGACCTGAGAGTTCTCTGTCTTACTTAGTGGGTGCCTAACAACAGAGAGCGTTGAATGCCTGACGTTTATTAGGAAGCACTACCTGAAATATTGAGTCAAATTCATCTCCATAGCTAAGAGACTGTTGTGCTAAAAATATTCAGCAGCTGTATTTGCAGAGAAACTCGCTTAAACAACATTCATTTATTAGAGATAGTCCGCCCGCTGAGTTCAAGAATAAGAATGCTTTCATGCCTGAAGGATTTAGTCCCATTTAAAATAAATGCTTTGTTTGTGTAGATGTGCGCAGAGCATCTGCACCTCGGTGTGGCTAAGGACCGAGACTGTTTGGAGGAGTACGTCTCGGTATCGGTCCAATAAGTGATTTGTTTATGGTGTAAACATGATCCGATATCAATTTGACACAGTCAGTAAATGCAAGCTACTGCCAAATGCTTTCACTTAGCCAGTACAGTTGCAGTAAACAAGCTAATAAAAAAAGAGTGCATGTTTTCTTTGTAAAGCATAAAGCGCTATGTGAGTTTCAAGATGTTTTCTCAAAATTCATTGAGTATACGTCCTCAATCATTTTGTGTGAAATACCCAGAAAAATACAAATAATTTGATTGCACTGTCCATGTTTTTGACTAGCTCAAAGTACAACATTTTTATTGTAATAACATTTGATACTTCCACCCCGGACACATTCATTCAATTTACAGACTGAATAACATTCAGTAGTTTGTGGAAAGAGGTTTTAGTTTACTTGGATTTAATAATAATAATAATAATAATAATAATAATAATAATAATAATAATAATAATTGATTTTCTGACTAATAACATTAAGGACCTGCTTGACTTTCTACAGTTTGAAAATCATACGAACAGTGGAGTAAATGAGGCCACTCTTAAACATGCATGTCCTCATTTTTTGTTGCACATTCCAAATCAAATTTTCCCCTAAAGAGACAATAAAGAATTGATTTGGCCTACACTGAGCCTAAACCTCCTGTTTAGCATAAACTGCTTGCCAGCTTTAACTCTTGTGGATTGGTAACCAGAAGAGTTGGCGGCAGCCTCACCAAGCCTCGCAGTAGACTGGCAGAGTCCCGTTTAATTCACTCTCCTGGTCTTATAATACAGCTGACATGTGCTTTTCAGCATATCCTATTCCAGCTGCTTCTGTGGTTTCAAATGCTACCACAAAAACACAGTGCCATGATCAGGTGCATTGGACGCATGCATGTGCGGTGGGCATGTGCATAGAAACAAATACAAATTAAAACTGCAGTTGCTGGGAGACAAATGCAAAGTCACAGGATGTGCGAATGAAGCATTGGCATTGGTATTTATCAATGATTAAGGAGAAGGAAGAGGAAACAGCAAAAACAATGACTCATATAGTTTCTAATATTAGTACAGTAACAGGACTGTTAATGATAATAATAAAAACCTTCAAAATGTATGTGCTCCAGTATCAATAACTTCCTCTTTGAAGTTCTTTAGTCTTGGTCATGTTATCCTGGTTTGCTTCTTGTCATTTCCCTTCATGCCTCCTTCTGTTTCTGTATATTTCACTGCAGTATAATTCTGTCTATCTTCATTCTGTGTTTGAGAACTGATACCCCACATAAAAATATGATCAAAACCAAGATACAATCTAGTTTTTTTATGTGAGTTTTTATGAGAAATCCTCTCCCCTGAGATTCCCCCCCCCTCCGCTCCTCCAGACTAGTGGCAGCAGCAATTAGTAAAACGCCTGGAACTGCATGTCTCCTAAGAACATGAGGAGCATTGTTGTGAAGACATGCTGAAGGAAGACGGCTGGGAAGAATAGTAGCTTCTTAAAGAGACAGAGGCCCAATTTCATGATGTCAAATTACAAAGTCAAATTTAAGTTTGAAATATATACACTCTTTTTTTATAACAATTGAAGGTAACATAGTGACTTGATTGAAATAGCACATTGTGCCTGGTAAATACTCTATACCATCTCTTCAATAATTGGTAAGTTTTTCTAAACATTAACTTATTTCAAGAAAACAGCAAGGTGGCTTATAAGAGCTTGGACTGTTTCTAGAAGGGGTACAGACCCAGATGGAGGAATAAAAATATTCAAAAAAGTGAAATTTGCATAATAGGACATTTTTAATTGTGCAAAAAACATTTAAGAATAAAAATATTATTTAAAAGGTAAATTAAATTTACATGGGTTGAACTTTTTGATCCCAGTGTCTTATGGCCTTTGTGTCCCTCACAAATTAAATGCTTTTCTGAAATCAGTATTAAAATATTTCAAATACAAGCCCGTGACACACATGGATGATACAAACTTATGGGGGGATTTTTCTGCCATTATCCAAGAGCACATATGTTCAAATTCCCCCATACAGACTAAGCTATTCTGTCACTTGTGTAAAGTGGAGCTTTTGTATGCTGTAATGGAACAAAATCAAATTCAGAACATAGCAGATTAGCCAAAGTACATTTTGGTTCTATTAGTTCGATTGCTCATACATCACTTAGACAGAAAGCATAAATGATACTGAAGAAATTGATTTCACTGTTGTAATATTAGTGGCATTATTTAAACCAACCAGTTACACATAAAACCACTGAAGCGATCATTTTGTTCCATCTGTGTTTTTGTTAGTGAGTCCAACTTTTCCTTGTTCTTTGTCTTTTTAAACAAAGTCAATGAGAATCTTCAGCTATAACAAATAAAAATCTTTATTATATATTTAATGTAGCCTTTATCTAATTACCTCTTCTTGTAAGTCATTGAACACAAATACTGTTGAATGTAAATATCAGCCTCAATTAACATCAACAAGCAGTTTTTCTTAAAAGATATCTCTAAAATACAGAGCACAAATTCAGAGGACTTTCCAATATGGATCAGTGTTTATCACAACTGTGAATAATGGATATTTAAGTAACATTTATTCCCCGCATTATAAATTGATTAAAAAACTGTCAATGAGTAGTGAAAACTTATTCAGATTTACAGAACGGTGATTGACTGCAGTGAGTTTTCTAAAACGAGTAATCAGAGCCATCCACTTTTGATATCTCCTGAAAAGATATGTAAAGATTTAATGTGATATCGCAGTATTATAGCCTTACACAGACACAGGACAATTTGATGCAGTTTTTAATTAACTCTGCCAATACAGTCCTGTTTTCTCATTTCACAGTCTTAAATTATTGACAAAGTAAGGTCACTACATCCACGTCACCCTGACTCATAAAAATCAACCTGCATCCACATGTATCGTCATTACATATCTGTAAAACTGAATTAAATTACTTATATCTCATCAGAAATGTAAACATCCTAGTGTTAAATGTTTATATCCTGTGCCTTGAAGATGTTTTTTTTTTTTTTTCTGTTTTCAGCCTCATAACAAGACTTCACTTTTTTTTTTCATACAAGAACATTTTGTCATTTTAGGTTTACGTTTCCTCTCTGTTAAGAAGTAGGATGTCATTTACGTGATTCAGATTCAGAGTACCAACTGTGTGAGTGTAATGAACAGGGCAGAGAGGCTGGCGGACCTGTTGAGTCTTCTCCTGGCTGCTCTGAGACCCCGGTTAAGCTCTGTCACATCAGTTTGTCAACAGGGGATTCCAGTCATTTAAGCTGCGGTGGGCAGACGCCCACTTGTCTCTGTTAAGCCACGTCTTTGACTCAACGCTTCTCCCTCCAGAAATGGAAACTCTATCATTTATCAAGTTCTAATCAAAGTCCGCTGTGTTGCAATCAGTGTTTTCCATCAGAAAGGCCAAAGAGGGGCCCCAAGGCCACACTGTTGTTATGTGTGGGGAGGCAAACAGAAGCCTGAGATCGGGCTGCACTAAGCTTCCACGTCGGGTTTCCAAAACACCTCAGACAACCCAAGCCGCCGTGTCTGAGAAAACCTCCTCCAAAGATTAGATGTAAACCAAGACACTAATGCAAAATGTTAATTAATTGACAGTTTTATTAACATTTTAAATCCCTTTCTCATAGATTTTATATATTGCTAAAAAAATATGATTTTAAATATGCAGCACCTGCAGGTCTTGAGACAAATGTTTTATGATTTTAAAGTATTGTGTTGAAAGTAAAACTAAGGAAATTTCAGTGGTTTAATTCTCCAATTCAGTTTTGTTTTCTTTTTTGCTTGTTTCTCTTTCTGATAAGAAACAATGAACTGTGGCTCCCTTTAATGGTCATTTCTCTTAAAATCCAGATTGAAATTAATATGCCATTTCCACGGGACCAGTTTGTGTCTGCCCTCTGTGTGACACTGGCACAGACAAGCAGTTCTGTTGGATCCTTCATCATCTGTAATGACGTCTGGCCCATTTCCTGTCAAAGCAGCAGAAAAGAGTACTTAAAATACGATACAAGAGAAGCTACAAGGACATCCAAGGTTAAAGACTCAGTCGACAAATTGTATTGTTTTTTAACATTTTAGAAATTTTAGACTCATAAGTTTTGACTAACCAACCTAATCACGCAATAAAATGTTTCAGAAACCAAATAGACAATGTAAAGTATAAAATATAAGTAAAATCAGACAAATTTATATTATTATTATTTTTTTTCTGTCTTCTATCACTTAAAATATTTCTTATGTAACAGCTTTGTTTTGTTTCATGCCCACTCGGCCTTCACACAGTATTTTTCTTTGTATAAAAACATCTTCCACCTAAATATTGCTCATTATTAAGCATGAAATACCCAAATAATCCTGGTAACAACTCGTTTTTTTGGGGGGTGATTATGGCTTTGTAGGTGATGAGGAGTATTTTTATAGATACATTTGAAAAGTGATGCTGCACTTAAAGCTGCAAAGTCTTGAGGTGTTTGTCTCTACCAGCTTTCAATGAAATGATTGAAATGTTTGTCAAGTTCATTTGCAGAACAACTCAAGCTCAGACTGGTTGAAAAGTGTCTGTGAACATCAATTTCAAATATCGTCAAGATGACGTAGGTCTGGACTTTGACTGGACCATTCTAACATGAATATTAATATAAAAATCTGATTGAAGATCTCATTGTTTGTGAAAACTTAAACTTTGACTAATTTGGTGAAGAAAAAATGCCCGCAGCATGATACTGACACAACCGTGTTCAATCACACCTAGGTTTAGTTTGCTAACACACATTGCATTTTAATTTGAAATAAGTGCAAACACTTCTGGTGACGCTTCCTTCCTGCTTTTGCTTTAATCTTTTGATTCTCTCCAACCGATAAATTGGTAAACGAGGTACGGAAAAGGAATAAATTAAGATTTTTAACTCCGATTCCGGCAAAAAATGTTTGTTTCTGCTTCATTCAATTACCTGACTTGCTGGGGGGGAAAAAAATGTGTGTAGAATTAGCCTTTGCTCATCCACATGGGGCAAAGGAGTCGTAGAGCCACAAGGTTAATTGAAGGATGATGAGTTCCTTCCTGCCCGACACAGAGAGAACATTGATGTTTAATAAAACAAGACACCTTGGCTCAGCTATCATGTCACAGATTGTCAATGCTTGTCTTAATTGCCACCTGCTGTGGCATAGCAAGTAATCTTTCACCTTTTTTTGATAAAACTCTCCAGATTAACAATCGGGATCAAAGTGATGGCCATGCTAATCAATACTTAGATAATATTGAAGAAATGAAAACGAGGCTGTTGTCTGGCTTAACAGCTGGTGTGATCTCACTTCAAAATTGGCTTTTACTTTATGAGGCCACAGTAAGTTCATTTTGCTGTAACAACCATGTGAGTATGCATTTAGATTCAGCCTTTTGGACAAATTTGCGCAAATGTCTTTGGAACTGTGAAGTCAGAGTAACATGTTCCATTTAGCTTTAACAAGCTAAGTTTGACAGCTAAAGCTGTTTTGAAAATGAGAACAATTGTGTAACTGTTTTAAAATAACTGTTTGTTTTAGGCCATGGGAGATGCTTCCTTCAATAATAGTGGATGTGACAACCACTTGCCTTCTCATATGCAGCTCTGCACAGTAACGTCAGAATGTTATTCTTTTGCACATAAAGCAGGCGCCACATGCGTGACTCATACCAGCATAGAAAACAGTAATATAATGAAGCAATAGATGGCGTGACTCGTTTATTCTTGGTTGTTTAGGAGGCGTGTGTCAGTTTATTGAGGTTGCAGATGTTAAAAGTCTACAAATGAACAGAATTTAGAGCCAGGAAATGGAAAAAAACTGCAAAGTACAAAACCGCAGAACATTTTTAAAATGGGTGAAGCAAGACCCATAACTCACCTATCCATGTGTTGTTTGGAGCCCAGGTTCCCATGTAGACAGATTTGTTGTCCGTATTTTTGCTGAGATTTGTATGGCTGCTTTTTACTCCATTGGTGCATGCAAGCTGGACAATAGATCATTTATGCTCCCTTACCAGGTATAAAGACTGTATGGTTAAATAATTTATGTTGAAATACATTTTTTGTACCAAATATCACAAAACAAAATTTAATAAGGAATCATTTTAACATCTATACACTGATGTTGTGAAATGATGAAATCTCCACCAAATTCTTACTGGCCATTTTTGAAATGTTGCAATGTAATAAAATCTAATTGTTATCAGAAAATGTCAGCATGTCTTATTTTCAACTTCCAGGCAATTAAATTTTAAATCAGATGTGGCCCACAGTGCCGGACGATTATTTCTGTTTTCAACGTAGTTTGTTTATATTTAGTCCTTTATCAGAGATTTCTGTGTTTTCTTCTCTTCCTCAAGACTTGATTTTATATTTCATAGCTAAAATCTGATCAGTGTAGTGACTGAAGTTTTGGACAGGATATTGAATAACACCACAAAAAAAATGTCTATGCATAACTGATTGAATGAGAAAGTAATTAACAGCCGCAGTGAGGTGATAACAATGGATTTGTTTGTGAGCATAAAAATGATTAGACATGAAAATGCTTTCTTTTTTATGTTTCAATTGCACTTTTGTGACGTTTTAAATATACTGCATGGAAAGTAAGGGAGCCTGCAAATTTGCTGTGCTGTGCTGTGATGTGGTCCAAACCCCCATACCAAATGTGTGGATGGCTGTAGCAGGAGTTTATTTAAGTTTCTATACTTTTCTATCATTTCAAACCAGCTTACAAGAAAATAAAGATCTTGAAAGATGTCCATTGCTGTAGTGAATTTTTATCTTTTCTTTCTTGTTTTTTCTTCCACCCATTCTTTGTGTTAACAAGCAACTAAAGTTTGTCAAAGAAAGTGGTGGATGGGTGAATACTGTTTCTTAAAAATCTACATTCTAACATAATTCCAAAAACCAATCATCCTGAAAATAACAGCAGAGTGAGTCTTCTGGGAGAGACGTCTACACAGATAGTGTAACAACAAAGCAAAGAAAACAGAAAGGAATAACAAGTAGACAAGAAAAAAACATTTAAAAATGTCAATTTGTTGTTGGAAGACCATTCAAAATGGATTTAGCATATGCAAACTTTGGAACGTAAAGTGTGGTCCCTCTAAAAATAACAGCTTTTACTCTGAGTATTTTTATTTGTTTTCCACTATATATGTTTGCTAAATCTGAAAATATTTTCTGCCTAGGTTTAAGTAAGCTCTATTTGGTAGAATGCATGTCAGCTTTTAATTAACATCCTGGAACTGACCCTTAACACTGCAATTTATCAGCATCCCAGAGGGAAACACAGTTGATCTGGAGCATGAGGCAGTATTGCTCCTGTTTATTCTTTTCTCCTCTGTTTCGTTTGCCTCTCTCCTTTAGAAAACATACGTCTTCATTAGCGAACAAAGTGCTGTTAGCATCAGTATTCACCAATGTGAGATGACTTCCATGTTAAATCTGAAATTTGATCTGACAAAAACACAAACATGTTGGGCGTGTGTCTGAGCACCTCTCCTGACACTGATTGATTCTGTATGCCTTCAGCTGTCTGGTTTCTCCCTTGTGTAATCTCATAATCTCCTTAAACATTCAGCTTTTAACCTTAAAGTTTGACATCACACAGGCATACTTGGTCTCAGTCTAGGCTGATTCTACACAAAGGAAATCAAATAGGTACTGCCATTCAGGTGTCTTCTCACAGATCAGAGCCAGAGCAAACACGACTTGCTTCATCAGACAGGAAGTGATGGGACTGTGCGTTTGGCCAAGACTTTGAAGCTAGTTTTTTATTCTTTTATTGTGCGTTCCTTGCGTCAGTTTTCTGATTAACCCACTCTTTTAATTGATTGATTAATTGGTTTGTAAATATTAAACGTTAATATTTTTGTCAAAAGTGGAAAAACAGATCCAAGGATCTAAAAACAGACAAAATGTATTTTTTTCAATTGATGAATGTGTTTTCTATGATTTTGTATTTTTGTGTTTTGTGGTGTAAAAGCACTTTGAAATGCCCTGTTGCTAAAATGTGCTGTGCAAATAAAATCTGATTGATTTGGTGGATTGAAGCAGAATTTAAAGCATAATGATAAACCTGTGTTCATCAAACAAGAATTATGTCTGAATAAAAGTTCTATATACCCCCAAAATGTTTCTGAAAATAAAAAAATAGATACATTTAGTTTTAACATAAAACTCATAAACTTTTGTCCTATTTTTAAAAGAATACTCCAAGTTATTTAGCTGATTATTTAGGTTGTATTGGAAGGCAAGCTTCAAAATGTCAAGAAATAAGATAAATAAGACCTTTTACTTTATAAACATTTGATAATAGACAAAAGTTTTTTATTATCAAATGTCACTAAGAATTTAGGAATGTTGTTTGTTATGTATTTAAGGTTTCAGATGAATGAAAAATCATGGTAAAAATGTATTTGGTTCAGTTCTGAATTGTTGTTTTTCAACATTCAAAATTTATGAAGAAGCTCAACATCATTTTCTCATTATCAGAGACATTAAGCTAAGAGACATTAATCACATTTTCCCTTATCAACACATTAACTTTAAGTAATGAAACAACTAACAGGTGACAAGCCTATTTGAGTTGATGTTTTTACACAAATCAATGCTCCCCTCACAAAGAGCCTCCTGCAAAATAACAAAACACGACAGTGACAGAAAATGTTGTACAATTTTATGCTACGTTAACTTTCTTTGGTTGAATTAGATTCCTTGTTATATTTCTTCTTCTCTTGTCTGTCATTCCTGTTCCCATCCTGTCCCATGTATGTCCTTAATTCCATGTTTGTATTACTGAATTAAAGTATCCTAAAAAAAAATAAAAAACGTAAATATTGGCAGATTAACTCTTCTCTACATAGATTAGCCTAGCTTCTTCCTATCAAGATCTGTTCTGAAATGTCTCTCAGATAAACCCAGAAGACGATTAAAATACTTAACAAGTCAACATTTAAGTTCTGTCATTTATGGTACAGTTCGTATTCTTGCCTTGGTCAAAATCGCAGAGTTATCAAAAATAATTACACTATTAAATAAGCACATAAGCACAAATATTTACACATGAGAATAACACTCTCTATAGGTAAGTTAATCAATAAATACAATTTGAAACATGGTATTGATTCAACATGTTTAAAAGCTGTTCCTTATTTCTAGCAATCAGTGGGTTGAGATGTTAAACATGCGAATTAAAGTAAAAATAGTGTGTTCACTTCAGAGTACAGTAGTAAGTCAATTAAAAATTGATGTGTTTTTAGACAATAAACAGAACGTGTAGAAATCAGCAAATTAATTGAAAACTTATGCTGTTGAATTTATATACAAATTAATTTGACTAATGAAAACTTAGAAGTACAGTCATACTCATACTCATCAGAATATGTGTTCAGATGAGGCTCATGTAGAATTTTAATTTAAAATGTCATTTTTTTATTAACTACACATGGAAAGTTGTTGTAATTAACAAAAATAGTCTTTTAAAGATGCATCTGTGTGTAATTAATCTATACAATGTGTTTCACTTAAGTGATAAATTCTTGCAATAAACTGACTTTTCAAAAATACAGTCATTTGTGGAATGGGTCTGTAGGTATTCAAAAATGAAAACAGAATATATATATATTTTAAAATTCAATGGTGAGTCCATAAAACAGAAAAAAAATGATTTTTGTTGTAAGAATAAGCACTAAAGGATCCTCCTTATCCATTATTCATTCAACCATCATTTAAGGTTCCACAATATGCAAAACCTTTTCGCTGTCACTGTCTCCTGAACTACATCAACTTCAACTTGTTGTTTTTTAGATTGGTTCCTTTAAATGTTACCTCGAGCGATAGAGTTTGGCTTCTGCTCCCATCCCACGGATGGCATTTTGATGTTTTGTAACCTATGTGTCAACAGCCTCTAAGTGACTCCCCAAGACTTCCTCTGAAAGTGTAGATAAAGTCAACGGCTAAAATTTAAACCATAGTCATTCAGAGTGAAGGTCAAAGGCCTGTGGGGAAACATTGCGCCCTGCTGCAGCACTTAAAAAGCTCGCCAAATGTCTGTATTAGTTCATGTACAAAATCTAAGTTGCACAGCGCAGAGGCAGACTGAGGAGAAAGATTGACCCAAGAGCATTTGATATGGCATAGTTTGAGGCAATCTTTAATATTCCAAAGTTAGAATATTGTAGCCACTTAACTCTGTCACCTAAATATAAAATCCAAGGAAACTTAAAGCCATCAGAGTTGGAAAATTTTTCTTTCAAGGCATTTTTTTCTTGATTTCTACCGAAGTGTTGTTTTTTTTTGTTTTGTTTTTTGTCTATGTCAAACTACTGATATTTATTCATTTAAATCTGGTTAGCTTAACTCTCATATTGTTCAGATAGTAAATTCACAGTGTGAACAGATTACCAATAAGTTCTTGTTCAGTCAATTAAGTTTTGAGCAGTGATACTTGTGATTCTGTAAAGGGAATGATTTTGTTTTCAAACAAAGCAAAGTATATTAATTTGTCCATTAATTGAATTTAAACTGACAACTTAAATTCAGTACCTTCAAATGATAAATAATGACTTTTGGTTGTAATTGCAGCACAGAAAGTTGGATTCGTCTGTAATTATTTTTTTTTCTTTGAAAATTTAACTGATGTCACACAAGTACATCTGTATTCTGCACAGGAAATGTAGCAGCTGCATAATGGATTTTAAAGTGAGGGTTTGGAAAATAAGATACGCCTTGTCTTATGTTGGACGCTTTTAGCTATAATAGCGTCTGCTGAGCCCCATCTGCTCTGTGGAATTACTGTACTGTGCATTAAACGTACTCTTACTCCAACTCTGTGGCTTTCAGCCTTCGCTACAGTTTTCACTTCTGCCTCTTCATGTTGGAGGAAGGCAAGAAGATGGGGAATTCACTGACCACTCACCTCCATTTTCTCTTTTAAATTGCTGCTTTTTCTTGTCCAGTTTGTGGCACACAGTGCTTTGGAAAAGCATTCATATACTTTTTTTTTTAATTAACTTCACATTTCGCTTTTTCATTGTGGTGTTATTAGAGAAGCCTATAAATGTCACATAATTAAGAAGTTGAGGGAACACAATATGTGGTTTTCAAACATTTCAAGCAGTCTCCTTAACGTGATAGCTCTAAATAATATCTAGTTCGAAAAAATTACCTGAAGAAGTGACCAAATCATGAATGGAAGAATGTGAAGACCTCAGAGGTTTGTTAGTGAACGACAGCGTCTTGAAGATCAAGGAGCACACCAGACATTTCATGGATGGAGTTATGGAGAAGTTTAAAGCAGAGTTAAGTAAGAAAACAACATTGTATGCTTTAAAAATCCCCAGAGGACTGATTTGTTGACCATAAATATAAAGAAAGTTACACAACTGCAAGACTGTCAAGTCACGACTCTGAACTGACAGGTCAGACGAGGAGAGGATTAAAAAGAGAAGCTACTGATGGGAACTCTGTAGGAGCTGCAGAGATCCACACTGCAAACGTGGGAATATAATGGAAGGACAAGTATTAATCAACAACTCAATCTGGCTCATTTGAATCAGAGACTTGAAGAAAATTATTGTTCAAAGGAAGTTATAAGGAGCGTTTTTCACAGAGTGTTTATTTTTTTGTGAGGAACCACAGCAAATACCTGGAAGAAGATTCCCCTTTTGGCCAAACACATCATGGCCAGAGGAAAAGCATGGTGCTAAGAAAATCCTCTTCTAGGGATGCTAATTTTATGATGAGATAAATAAAAAAAGATAGATAAAAACTTGCTAAATGTCATCAAAGACCTAACAGAAGTTCACATTCTAGCAGTATAGTCCTTAAAACACAGAACCAAAGCTACATTTAGGTTTGTGCCTGAGCTAGTTTTGAATCAATGATTCGAAACTTTGTCTCTGTATGTCCAAAACTGATAAATGTCCAAAGAGATCTGTATCTGTAATTTTAATCAGGGAGGTTGAACACAAATGCACACCACACTTTTTAGATTTCTATCTGTAAACAACAATCCAAAGTTTCCCCCAAACTTACAATTACGGACTACTTTATTGGTTTATTACATCACGTCCCGATAAAAACCCACTGCTTTGTCCATGTGACATGACAAATTGTGAAAAAGTGATAAATGAATGTTCTGACAAGTACATCATTCAATTCCTACTTTTAGGTGCCAATAAAAAAAGTCTGACATCTTATTTTGAAATCATTGTTGGATAAATATCTCATATATTTTAACGTCCCTTCTCAAAACGTCCTTTTACTGATGGTGACAGACTGGCGTGGTGCAGAAAGGAGGACAGCAGGGGCTCATCATCTTCTGCACCACAACAGCTTCACTTTGCAAAACTTCCCTTTGCCTCAGTGGTGGTCCTGCAGGTGCCGCTGTTAAGGCGTATAATTGTGATGCAATTAGCTAAATGTTTTCTCAAATCACACAAAAAAAAGAATATTGCCAAGATAATTACCTTGAGCTGGATCGCACCAACCTGAAGCATCAAATGAATGTCTTAAAGCAAAACATCTAAGTAGGGCACAGGCATAAAGTTTTAGTAGAAAAACAAACGCTGATGCTTTCATTCTTTTTATACACTTGCTTGTGCGTCATCCCCCTTTATGATTAGTGTTTCCAGTGTGACGTAGCCGTGAGATTCTCGCACCTTAGCACCTGTTTGAAAAAAGGAAAAATAGCGCTCACGAGCTAACACCTTGATTTCCCCAGAGACAGTATGAAGACTTTTGTTTCATTGAGAATTTTCGATTTTCTTCAGAGCTGTTATTATACATTGACCTTTTTATAGCAGCGTGTAAGAAACATACTTGCTTTCATCTGACTGAACATTATTAAAAATGTCCTAGCTCAACTGTTCAGATAAAGAGTTCAAGTGTAATTCAGTGACTTTGCAGCACAATACATGATGTCCTAACACCAGGAAATGTTTTCAAATGGTGTTTACATGAAGTCTTAATATTTCCTTTGTCAGTGTTTTATAAATGTCGTCTTCTGTACAACTGAGACTGCCTGAAAAAGAAACTTCTTTCAAAAGGAACGTTTTTTTCAGAAGTCTCTTTTTGTGATGCAGTAATTTCAGTATAATTTATATTGCACAGTGGAACTCATTTGATTGAATAGAAAGGATGGAATTATATTGTATGCATGTTAAATATAATCATGAGAAGAAAAACTGTGTAGTCAATTATTTTTAGACACTTAGCTTTTTAGGTATTCAAATCAACTAGTTAATTCGGCTAAATCAATACGAGTCTTTTTTGTTTCATTCTTCTGATTTCAATAGCCAATTTGATGTTTATACCTGTTAATACTTTTTTATTATTACAGATTATGTCAGAAAACCACCTACAGATTAGGGTGTTTTAAGTCCGATCAGATTTATCACATTAGGCAAAGATGTTTGTCTCTAAAAGATTTCCAAAGGAGAATAAATCATTATGAAGCACTGAAAAATAAATACAAATTTCCCTATAATTCAAATGTGCCAGAGCACCGAGGAAACGACATCCAGCTGTGAAGTATTTACGCCTCCAGGCGGCCACGTACAGCCACTGGTCCTGAACTTCCTGTAATGACATCAGAGACCACCAGTCCACCAGGGCAGGCATCAAATATTGTTTATCACTCGGCAATATTTTCCCTGTCTTTCTTTTTTTCTTTCTCTTTTTCGTTAGTGGGAAATGTTTCCTGTGCTTTAAAACCATCCCAGTGGCAATATATCAGAACAAACATCTCTCTTTTTTTCGTTTATTTTTTTCCAGGAGGCTTCACAGTGTTAGGGTTTCTATTTTAAACAAATATTCATGAAAAATGCATATGCAGGATACCATCTTTTATTTAGCGCAGACACAGGTATCGCTAAAGAATAGAAGATTTTATTCCGGAGAATAGCCTGCCTGATAATTGAATCAGGCATGTTATTATTCAGGCTATTATTAACTCACAACCTTGGTAAAATAAGGGATTTTGCTACTTTCAAAGAAAGCAAAAAATATTAAGATTGTTTGGAAATTGGAAAAAACTGAGGTGCTTTATTTAGTTAGCATGTTCAGTGTTAAAGTTCATCCCAACAAAAAAATTAACAAATATGGCTCATCTGCTGTGGCCACAAATAAACATTTCCTCTTCAAAACAAATATGGCAGCACAGTAAAGGTGGTTGGTCATAATGAGTTGCAACATATTTAACCAAAATGAACATATCAGCACCTCATACTAACTATTAAGCCTGGTGGCAAAGGGACAACAATATATCTTTTTGTACATTGTATACGATTCCTTGTCTCTGGTCATTAGTTGCAGAGTCGTTGCACATCCACTCTGTTAGATTTCCTTCATCCCTTAAAGAACATATAAAAGCATAATAGTCCGGTGCAGTGACAAAGACTTGGACCTCCAACGTGAGTTGCCTTAGAGGGGAGCGCTCCAGCTGTCCTTGACCTTCTTCACTTGGACTACAGTGAGGTGATGATTGGAAGATACACAGCAGGAGGTTATGACAACTACTGATAGCTGCTACTTATTGATTTTGACATAATTTATCTCAAAAACAGCAATAAAAACAAACAAAAAAAAACAGTCTTGACCAATCAGGAGGAGCATTTAGAGGAACCCAGTTCCATGTGACAGACACCTCTTGGTGCTCTCAAGTGGTAACCAGGCTTAGCATAGCACTGTCTTTATCATCTTTAATCTTTGTGTAGTTACTTTGTGGTTTCCCAACAACCTCTTCCTGGATTCTTTGACCCACCATCCGTTTTCCCCGTTTTCTCCTCGAGACCTACTTCTCCGATTGCCTTCCTGTTGTCATCGCTCAGGATCAGTTACCAGGCCTCGCCACCTTCCAACGCTACACTGAGAACCTTCACCTGGAAACAAACAAACAATCACCCAGGGAATTGCTTAGAAGCTCTCAGTTGACCTCAACTTCAGTGGATGGGCCTAAGGAACCTCCTCTGCATCTCAGTTTACACCAAACTGTGAACCTATTTTAAACTTTTACCTTTCCCCCCAGTGTGAAGCCAAACCAGTTTCCTCCTCCAGCCGTCACTTCTCCCGAATGTTCATCCACCGAAAAATAGTAAACTTTTTCAGTTGCCTTATTGTGTCTGTAATTGTTGTTTGCTGCAGAGTCCTATTGCCAAACATGACATTTCAGTTCAGTTTATGAATTTAAATTTGAGCTGCAGACTGCTGTGCTACCTTTGACATTGTGTAATGCAACTTTAGTCTGCTGCTGTGTGCTCTATTTTTGTGCTTTATATGTATTTGTTTGCTTCCACATATTCACCAGTACCAGAATTGGTAATGAACAGGCCTGGACACAAATGTAAAAATCAGAATTGCTCTGCATTCAAAGCACACAAGCTGACTATTTAAATTAAAACTAAGATGCTGACGTCAGTCATCGCACTCATAAACTGTGATTAAGTTTTAGCAAATAAAACCTAAAAGGGAATTGCTACTAGATTGTTACAATAAAAGTGCAAAAGCAGGAGATCTGCTTTCCTCCCACATACAAAAACCTTTTATCAAAAATATCTAACAAAAACTTCTAATAGCAGCTTGTAAATGTCGTCTTTTGCATTACGGCGAACCAGTCCCTGTCATATTTATACATCTTTAAAAGGTAAGGTTTTTTTGTGCCGTTAGAACGAACGTATGGCAGCAAATGTAAAGGCAACCATTAAGTTTTTTTAGTCCATTAAGTCCACTCAAAATGGAACTACAAAGTAAGCAAGAGAATGACTCACGCCTGTGCATTTTATCATTGAAAGTTTCAGCAGAAGTTTGTACTTAAAACATAAAGATAATTTTAAGAGGTAAGAATGACTCAGAAACCGGCTGACTCTCGTTGTCAATCCATGCAGTTAAACGGCTTGAATCGCTTCAGAATTCAAAGTAGACAATAATTACTCAGAATTATTGAAAAATGTCAAAAACTAAACAACTTTTAATGTTTATTAGACATGCTTTATTATAATACATGACATAGCACAAGCAAAATTGAAGCAGAAAACTTTAGTCGCACAGATAAATAATAAGCTTTAACACTGAGTGATTCAGAGAAAGACAGAAATAAAGAGCAATGAGTATAAATTATGTACACTTTATAGGAGACCTCTGACAGCCAGAAGAGTTATCGTGGATATACTCTGTACTTTAACTAGCCTCCTACTAAAAGGTTGCTCATCTGCCTACCTGTAGTAAAAAAGCAATGCTGATAATCGTAATGATTCTATACTATTATGATAGTCAATACTCAATGATCTGCAAAAAACAACCACAAGCAAAAACTCAGTGCCTTCCAATGTCAGCTACAGTAATATTTTTTTTAAATAACAAATTGGGTACATTCACTAAAAACAAACAACATGTTTACAGATTGTTTTCTTTTCTATAACAGGATTATGACACTCAAACATCATGGTACATAATTGTGCCAATTCACACTGGCACAATTATTAACCATGTTGAACACAATAATGATCACTATTATCTACATTTCTCACACATTCAACAGTTAAATAAAGCTTCCAGTTGATTTTATTGTGAGCCATAAATCTGGATATGGCAGCCGTGACTCATGCATGTCCAATTTAAAATAGAAAAAAGTGAACAAAAACTGAACTCTCTGGAGACGGCAAATTAAAAAAACACACTTAAATATGACATGTAATGACATTTCATATTTACTACACAGCAAAGCATTTTAGCATACCTCATAAAATGCAGCAATGTCTCCAAAAAGGCAAAAAAGAAAGACCTTTTACAAGTAATTTCAAAATAAAAGGAATGAAATATGAAACTGTTCAGAAATAACATTATTGTAAGCTTGGATTGATTTGTAGAGACACAAACTTCTTATATGTGAAACAATACTTTTACATATTAAATGATCAATTTCTGATCTTTATTATGTCATTATAAATTGTTGCAGTGTCTCAGTTATTTCACCTAGCGTATAGTAAAACAATATAATTAGTGACTACAGAAATATTCTACTTTGCACAAACAATCTTCTGTATGCGGCATTCAGGCAAAATCTTTGCTGACTTGATATTTGTGATTCATTTCTGAATGCCATTTTGTATATCTGATGATGAAGGTTTGGTGTAACAAATCTTCATCATAAGCCATTTTCTTTCAATTTGTTCATGTTTTTTTTTTCCATTTGTGTGTCATTGATTCTTTCTTTTTGCACTTTCTATTTTCAAAGCAAGCAAAGAAGAGTCATGTCATAGGCTGAACTTCAGCCAAATGACATTAATGTACTTTTCTGTTTAAATCTACAACATAAAACAGGTTTGTTTTGCACAGAAGGTGCAAGGTTTGTATGCACAGAAAAAAAAGATAAATATCTTTTATACAAACATTTACTCAGACATACCATGACTGTACACTCATAACACCTTAAGGCAATGGTGGCCTGGCAACTGTGACCATTCGAGTAAATCTAAATGTGCCCTCGAATGGTTCTCCAACCCTTAATGTTCATCTGAGGTCCTGAACATACATGCACATGAACACAACATCAATCATCCCTTTGATCCCCCAAAACATCAATATGAAACCAAATATATAGACGACATGTCAGTTTATACCAAATATCTACATTTTGTACAGTTCTGAAAATATGTTGAAGATGCATTACAGTTGCACATTTTTTTTTTTTTTTAGTGTTTTACATCCTTGACAAAGATGCAAACACACTGAGCGCAGTAAGTAATAAGCAATAAAGGTTCGCTATACCGCCAAAAATATTCATATTGACTTTCCAAGTTGTTGCCTAGACATAACTTCATCCAACCCAACCACCTCGATTCCCTTGATTATTTGCGGTATGTGATTTTAGCATTTCATTCATTCCAAAATAAATAAACCAATCATCAAAGCAAAATATAGGGGAAAAAAACTGTTTGACAATGGATAAAAAGCAATTTCCTGGTTGACTCAAATGACATCTTTTATGAAAGTTGCAATAATGAAATGATCATTTTCATTTACATGGACAGCAACTACTTCTGAATGCTCAGCAAATAAATTCACTGTCTGCCCAGAGTTTTCATTTCAGCCTTTCAGAACTGGAAAAATAGATTTCACAGTGTGCTGTATCCCTTTCCATCTCATCTCTGCAGAAAGATTGGTGCGCAGATGGAGACTTTCACATTGACCGGCAGATATTATATATTAGAACTGATGGAGCGAGAAACCGTTGAAAAAAGGATCACAGCGCCAACAAAAAGTGTAAATATATACCCAGTGAGCAACTTCTATTTGAGTTTTTGTCAAGAGGATCTCTAAATGGTCAATAGAGTAGACTAGTCTAGGATAAAGTACATGTCTGGTATAAAATTGAAATCCTTTTCATTGTCTGAATTTAGTTTTTACATGTTTATTATGGGTTTAAAGTAGATTTATTTGAGCTGAGCTTGATATGCATACAGGAGCTAAACTCATGAGAAATCGGTTTGTGATGCAGTGTTGTCGTTAGGAAAGCTATAAAAAGCATAATAACATGCAAATAGGATGTAAGTCCAGGATTTTAAAATAAAGAGTTTTTGCTTTTGGAAATAAAATAAAAATAATAATAATAATAATTTGCCTTGGAGATTTTCTGTCTTTTTTGAGCCATCACAGTTTTACCAGTAACTCTCTCACTGAGAACTATGTGTGATCCTAAACATTTGAGGTGAATAGTAATACTTGCTTAAATCGAATGCATGTTTTAAGAATAAATTAATCAATTTAATTTGAATTGCAAATTAAATTCTGAAAAAAATATGTCACATTATATTTTTTATTTGTCCTGGTCTTTCTTTAGACTGACGACTTCCACATTTATATTATTTTTTGGAATCATTAACTGTATTTCTGGCCGTCTTGTGAAAAGTGCTCCTGTAGTACCTGAAGATTTGGCCTACAAACAACCAAAACTTAAAAAAGGCATTAAATGACATGGTGAATGCAATCAACAATCAAAATGATGAAAAATAACCCTAAACTGAAGTGCCTTGATAGATTTGAAGCATTGACGTATTATTCTAAAATTTCCTTGCCTACCCTATAAAAAATGCTTCACTATGAATGGACACCTTGTAAATAACAAGTTGATTTGTTTTGGTAAAACAACAACTTAAAAGTATATTTATTATGTAACTATCCCATCAGTTAAAACTCTTCAGTTTAAACTGGCAGAAACTTTATATTAATATAAAACCACCTGCATTGTTGCTTTATAATCTGCATTTCTCACCTAAAAAAACATCCAACACTGATTGTAAGGCCCAGTGTCTTAAGAGCTCCTCTCTGGTGAAAGTGTCCTTATCGCTCCCCTGCAGCTTTGCCTCTGGCACCTTTACCTCAAAGACAAGTTTCAGGTAAAAGTCAAGTCTCTCTCTCTTTTTTTTTTTCCCTACCCTGTGTATATGCCCTTTGGGTTTTTGTCTCGTCTAGGTCTACATTTTAAGTATTTGTAAGTGTATATATGTATGTTCCTTGTTCTCCTGTTAAAATCAATAAATAAATGTTAAAAAAAATAGTCAAGTCTCTCATTAACACATGAACCCAGTTAATGCTATGGTTTAAGAAATGTAGTATGCTGTAAAGTTTGCAGAACAAAAGCTGGAGATTGTATGATGAAAAATCTATTAAGATTTGATTACCAGAGGTAAGGCCAGATCATTGTCTGACTAAACCTGATTGATTACAGTGCAGTCCCTATGATCAGGTGACTTTATTACAGTTTGTTGCACTTTTAATTATTAAACATTTTAGTCTCAGCAAAATCAATTATGAAAAAATTATTTTATTACCCGCCTGGATTAAAAGTCTATTATTACATATCTAAATCATGAAGTTCCTTTGCAGCCATGTTTGCATGTTTCTTTAAGCAGAAAAACATTTAAAGAAAAAAAACTGAATGGATAAAAATTAATTTATTTACCACTAATTGTGCTCTCTCAGTGAAACATAAATATGTTAGATCTAATGCCATCCTTTCAAACTAACTGTATGTCTCTTCTTAATTTCTGAATGGTGTTTGTTCTGTAAGTGTGTTACTTTCTGAGGCTACAAAATAAACCTCATATTTTCACACAAACTGGATTTTTGCAGATAATGTTTAGAACATCTTTTAAAGCAGACACAAAAAAGTCCTTTGTGATACACAGAAGTGGACTAGATATCCGGGGAATATTTCAGGACATGACTCAGTGACCATATTTCCACTTTCTTATTCTGGGTTTATTGTGCTAAAAAGCACAACAGTTGTGAAGTTGATGTTATGTTTTTCCTAATCAATCCTTGTTCTGACCCTTATTTTATTAACATTTAAAATACAATTGAACCCAGAATTGTTCATAAACCTTTTCAGAAAATGCATTTATTTTAATTTCGTCACCATGTTTGTGTTTAATGTGAAACGAGACAGGCATTTCTCAAAGGATAATAATTTAAAATATACAATTATTTTAATGTTTATTTGTTGTTAATAAAAAAAATGGCATGTTGAGAATTATTTAATAAACTCAATAATCAATGAGCTTACTGAAAATCATTGATCCTTCTTGTAGTCGAGAAGGATTTGATTACAGCAGTCAAATCCTTCTTGCATGTCTCTGGGATTTTCAGGATGTCTTTGGTGATGGACTCTGAGTCTCTGAGGTTGGAAGGCTCCTCGCCATCACCCTAATCTGTAATCATCTGTAATCCCTGTCAGATTCAAGTCAGGATCCTGGTTGGGAAGCTCAAAAACATCAGTTTTACTTCCAGTCATGTGAAACATGTAGGTAAAGTTAAGGGTTTACATTAAAATCTAGATATCAAAGGGTTCTGTTGATGTTTTGAAGCAGTTAATGATGTTTTTGCACCTGCTGATGGAGTAAAAGTCTTAAAACGCCTTATGCTGAAATAAAACACACCTTATTGGCGCAAATGTTTTAAAATATAATATTGGTAACATAGCTGAAGCCAAGCTAAGCTACAAAACAATTTGATAAAACTACAAAACAAATACAGTAGCTAAGTGTTGTAGTGATGTAGTATTTTTATTTTTTTATTTTTTCATTTCCAAAAATCACTTTTAGCAAAAAATGACTTATGCCACTTTTTTAGGAAAGTGGCAACATGTAAATAACATTACATTATGTCTAAAAAAATATGAAGACTGAAATATTTTAATCTGTAGTAACTCCAAATGTGTTGTATCAGAAATCTAGACTGTCATGCTTGAAAATTAAAGTTGTAAAAGCCCCCATGTCTTAAGCAAAAGAGACCAAAGCACAATCTGAACTATTTAAATTGTTTTTTGGTGAAAAACTCAATAAGACAAAAATAACTGTACTATACAGAAACCTTCCTTATTCTATTCTGGAGAATAACGCATGATAAATAACTATAAACACTGCTGTTTCGGCTTTCCTCCTGCTCCTCTGAGGAACATTTACAGGCAGCATAACGGCAACATATTACATTTTAAATAGGTTGTTGGCAAAAACAAGTTTGTTTTACCTTCAACCGAATCAATTCAGTTGGTTTAGATCAGTGCTTGCAATTATTTTCCTGTTTTAGCACAAGGAGCTCAGCTGAAGGGCTTTCATTAACTCTGAGCACTTCTGTACACACTACTTAATTCATATGGAAATTAAACGTGTCAACAAGATATGCAGCAGCTCTTTATCAATTTCAAATGAGGGAAATACCCCAGTATTCATATCTACTTTTAATTTAAGAGTTGTTGATGTAAGCACAGCCACACAAAAACCACACGTATTAGCACAATAACTAGTTAAAGAGGGAAAGCTGCGCATGTGTGTGTGTGTGTGTGTGTGTGTGTGTGTGTGTGTGTGTGTG
>NW_006800009.1:0-47743 GCF_000485575.1 Poecilia formosa | reverse complement strand
AGTGAGGGGGAAGGGAGGGTGGTATCAAGAAATAACAGCCTATGTGACCCCCTAGGGAAATCACTCTCTTACAGCTCTCCGGGAAATAAATACACTTTTCAAGTGCAACTCGTAAACAACAAGCCAGACGGCTGTAATACAGTATGCCTTCAATGAGGGGCATTTATGTCCTGGCTGCAGTTCAATGTGGTTAAATAACTTTGATTACTGGAAAATGATGGCTGTTTCTCCAGTGTTTAACAATGGGATCCGATTCATTGTTGTGCTAAAAACAATATATTTTTATTTTTATACTCTCAGTATGTTTTAATGTGCTAATTTTAGATTGGATTTACATATCTTAATGCATGTTGACAGTTGTACGTCCATCAAGCCTAAATGGTGCAACGAGCTAGATGAATGTGGGGTTCTTTTGTTTCAGAGATAATCAACTGTTCATGCTGTTACTTTGTCATCTGTGTGAAAGGATGTCTCAGAGGATTTGAATGCTTTGTCTAGAAGATGCTAACTTCCTCCTGGATTATTTCAATGTGCCTCTGGGGAAGGTACTTAACACCAAGCTACCGACTGCACATCCATGTCTAAATGTTCATGAGTGCAATAGGTGGATGTGGCTCGAGCGATAAGGGCTTTGAGTGGTCGGTGTAACCAGAAAAGTGCTGTATACATTCAATACATTACCTTTCCTTTATCAGGCACACCTTTATAGTATCATATTGAACCTCCTTATGCCTTCAGGGCTGTCTTCATTCGTTATAAAATAGATTCAACAAGAATGAAACATTCCTCAGGGGTTTTGGTCCATTTTGACAGGATAGAGTCAAGCAATTGCAGATTTGCTGACTGACCATCCAGAAAGCAGGTTTCCCATTTCCCCACATCCCAAAGGTCCTCTGTTTGATTGAGATTTGGTGACTGTGGAGGTCACTGGAGAAAATCTCTCTCTCTCTCTCTTATTAGAAATACTTTTTCCTTCCTTTTCATTTTGCTGCGCATTAAATATTTTCTCTGCTTTGGACCATTCGCTATGCAGAAGTTGTTGTGCGTGGAAAATCCTAATTATTTCTGAAAAACTCAGACCACCTCAACCAGGCTTTGCTCAAAGTCACTTTTTATCCTTTTTGGTTCCCACTTTGGTTGCTTTGTTTGACCTCCAGCAGCTCATCTTCATCATATCTAGATGCCAAAATGCATCCAGTAGTTGCTATGTGATGGACTGAGTCGTTACTTGCATCACCGAGATGCACATCCTTTCTGTTACAATGAATTTAAACATCTTTGTTAGTCAAATAAAGTCCATGACTGACATGTTGAACTCAGAAAACGCCACACTAAAATGTCTAGCGCTACACAACAATGACCCACACTCTTGGTAGGTAATTCGTCTTGAGATTGACAGCACTGTGCTTCTGTGCACTCTGTGAAATATGTTCTCCAGTTTAGCCTGATAGGTCTGAAGCTGAAACACATTTAGTGTGAAGGGACTGTGGGCGCCAGAGTCAGTGACAAACAAGGCAGACATGACAAAGAGAAGCCCCTAAAATCTGGCATCCACTCTGTAGCCCACAGATAAGCTCAGCTCTGATAGAAAGTCATGAGCTCATTCATAAAGCTGCACCAGACAAATACATTCATCAAAGGGCAACTCTGACTTTTGACATTTTGTTAAAACCGTAGATATTTCTGATGGTAATCTTCCTCTCATATGTGGCCAATGCACAAACCAGCAAGCCTACGCTGTATGGGATTCAGCAAGATAATAATGTACATGTTTTGTCTGTAAGACTAAGTTCAAAGAAGGGAAGAAATCCAGCCAGTTTAACAAAGCTCTGAAATGAAGTCTTTGTTGTATTCAGAAACATGTCCTATACTCAAAAATCCCTATGCCTCAATTTAAAAGAGGTTTCTACTTTTCCTTTTGCTTTATTTATGATTGCATGTTCCATAGCAGGTCTTTCTTTTTCTCTAAGATGAGCGGATTTCATGGAGGACCTTTATGTTTGACTTCAGAGGAGTATTGGTCAATTTTGGTATTTGTCTACCCATCTTTTTTCGTAAATGGTATAGGACATTTCATTTAGGTCATATGCATTAATTTGTACCCTCTTTGGAGATGCTTCCTCACAGAATTTCCTCCATGTTTTCTGTCTATGGTTCAATAAAGGCCACTAAAATCTCTAAAAAAATAACCTTTCCTCAAGGTGCATCAATAAGGTGAAAAGTTTTAAACAGTTTTATGACTGTTTTTAAAAGTAACACCGTAGAGTCTTGAGATTGAACTTACTTTCTGCTTAGAGTACAAGCACTAGTTGAAAAACTTGATTCAACTCTTGAAAAATAATTAAAGGGATAGTTCACATTGTTTAAAGTCACCTGGAAGTGTTCACTGTGAATTTGTATGGATGAAGAAATCCTTGGAGTGGTGAAATGTTAACAGCCAGCCTATTTGGCTTTTAAAATAAAAACAAACAGTTTAGGTTAATATTTCAGATCACATTTGTGACTGTTTTCTCAACTTAACATATGTAAGACTTTAATTAAGTTGGCCAAATTAATATTAACCAGGAAGTGTGGAGGAAACTTTTGAATTTGAGGACAGGTGGTATATTTTTCCAGGTCAGAAAAGTAGATCTACTAAATACTATTAACATAATAACAGAGATTATTAAGACAACAGTGACAGAGCCAACCACTGTCTCTTATGTGTCAACACAACACAAATATTAAGGTTTTTCAGCTTGAAATGTTACCAACTGTTGAAGCTTGCCAAAAAGAGATGTCGACTTGACTTTCACATCTCTATCTTTACTTTTCTAAGAAGTCACTTTAATAGAATCTGATAAGAACTTCACAGAACCTTGCCTCCAAAAATCTGAACTATAACCTAAAAAGCTAAAGTGGCTTTTTTCTATCTAAATTTTCCTGTTTTTGTCCAAGTCGCACCATGAAAACCAAAACTGAATTATTTTATAATATGCAATACATCAGAAATGAAAAAGGGACAGTTAAATTATGCTTTCATTTAATATGATCATTGAAATACTAATGTTTCTACACAAGACACATTCTATAGAAACAGAATATGTGGCACAGATCGGGTTATATAGTTTTTCTTACATCGTAGCAACAACAAAATAATAGAAGAGATGAAAAGTTTCTATTCCTAACATATTTTCACTGTACAACATAAAGTTTATATAATATTTCCAAGTGCCCAACATTGCTCTGTGTCTTTTTCACCTGTTGAACATTCAGCCTACTTCATCAGTTCTAATAAACACATTTTATAACTTGAAGTTTTTTTGTTTTTTTTTTCTCCACATCTAAACCCTTAAACTTTCCATTTGCCTGCTACTATGATGCCGGTAATAAATGAGGCAGATCGACACAAAACAGAAGCAGCATTGTTTTTCAGAAGCAGGCACTTACGCCACAAGGCAATTAAAATACCATCATTAACACATTCAATTTTATACTGACAGCAGAATATAAAACAGAGTTTTTAAGAAAGTTGACCTCCTTCTGTAGCTACATAATGACATGTAACTAATAAAGCCTTCCTATGTCATATATATTAGAGTTCATTACACCTTTGCTTGAGTTTGAACCACAGATGTAAACCCACATGCACCACTGTAAAGATTTAAGCCAAGAATTTGCCTTCAGCCACTCTGACAAGAAATAACTACATACTGCATTTTTGTGCTTTTTTATAGCTCTGTAAAGATATTCACACTGCATGATTGCGCTTCATTTCATATTTTCTACGACTGCACCTATGAGCACTGCACTGGCCTAAAAACAAAGGACATGGGTATTGTGTTGCTGTAGAAACCGTCTTCAGCAGGTTCCCATGGTGCTGACTATGGTGTAACTGAACCTGGACATGGATGCCCCGGCCGCCAAACCGTCCTCCTCGTTGTCACGTGGCCTACAGCGGCGGCAATGTTGACAGCAAGGAGCAAAGCAGCAAGAGAAAGTGCCGAGCAGGGCCTTGCGGAAGCGCATGTTCATGAAGCAGTAGATTATTGGGTTGACACAAGCAGAGGTGTAGCTCAGCAAATGGATGAATGCAATGGGCGTCCCAGAGAGGGCACGTTCGGCGGTGACGTTATCAAAAGCCCGCCAGGTGTTGACACAGTACAGAGGCATCCAGCAGAGAAAGAACAGAACAACGATGACCACTAGCATACGTATGACTCGCTTCTTGGCCTCCAGATTGGCTCCCGATGTGGTGCTGCGGGGTCTGTGTATCTTCATGGACTGGGTTGATGCAGACATGGGGTTCATCTCCATTGAGCTTGGACGCACACAAACATAGCAGCCGTCTTCGTCGTCAGGATTATTAGACCCACAGGAAGTCAGTCCATTCTTCACATCTGCAAGAGGACAGCGGTGTCAAAAGTTTAGGTATTTGTGTGATTGTTGCCAAATATAGGGGGAAAAGGGGCAAAATACTTTGTTATGAATTTGATAGACTGACGAGCAGAAGAAGTTTTAGTTTAATTAAACGTAATGGTTTTGCTCTATGAAGAAGAGCACTTTATCACATTCCTCTTGAGCACCGTGCTAAGATGGAGGGAGAGTTAAAAAGGTCTAAATCCTGAGAAATATACAAAATATATAACCTACATAGTCGTTATAGAAAATGCTTTTAACTCTACTATAGGATAGAGAGGAAAAAATGGTTTTTAATATGCATCAATTTATATCTAATCTAGTTGTGTTTACTCACATTATCTAAAAGTTTATTTCTAAGCTTGACCAAAGTGCTTTAGTGGTTTAAATCTCTGAAGAAAATGTCTAATTCAGACTGCAAATTTAATGTTTATCATATTCCACGGAAAGTATTTGTGCACTTGAGTATAATAAGCATTAACAAAAATAATCTTATGCCAAATATAGGGGGAAAAGGCTCAATATCAGCCTGTAATATTACTTATTTTGTATACAAAAAGGCAGATAAAGACTTTGGTTAAGTTAGAATAAAACGTTTGAGACATAATGCATTTTGAGTTCTCAAGATTATATATATTTAATTTTGTGGTTTGACCCTAAAGACCAAACTGTCCTTAACAGTGTAGCAGCAAGATATAATTTACTTCAAGACAAAATGCTTTCAGAATTAAGCAATCGCTGTTTTTGTTTCATCGTAAAACAAATGTTTTCTTCCACTGGTTTAAGAATGCCTTGAACTGGTAATTATTATAATTGTCCCTTTTCCCTGTAGCCGGCTGATTGATCTCTGCGGTGACACATGCACCTATTTGTATGGTTTATTATGAATGAGTCATGATTCTGCAAAAACCACCTGCTCAGCCTAATGAAGCAAAAAGAAACTTGCATTTCCTGCTGAAATGCAGTAATCACTCATAAGAGGATTTTGAAATTTATCAGTGATATTTAGTAATAATTTTTATCCATCAAAGAGAAAAGTCCAACAATAACATCTGGAGAGCCACAAGGTTACAATTTACTAACAAAAGACGGTTCGACTGGAACGTAGATGAATGTTTTTCCAATTACTACATTGTACTGTTCCTGTTTCCTTCCTTTTTATCTGTAATATGTTTTGTAGAAGAAAACAGAATACAAATAGATTGCAATGTCTGAGCCTACAGTTTTACAGGAAATTGAACTCTATAACCCAGCACTACCCAGAACTCGCCCCTCTGGTTATTATTCCCAGAAATACATGTTTGTCTGCAAAAATTTTGAACTACATTTAACACAATGATGAACTGTTTTTGACATTATTAAAAATGATTCATAATTCCTAGCATACGCAATGGAAACGGAATAAAACATTGCACTATGTCTCGCAAAAGGGGTCATTATAATGCAGGTGAAAGACACAAAATGATTATATTGCCAATATATATTTAGGGTCAACTAATCTTAAATAAGACAGAATTATATAATTATATAAAAGCATGGTTTTATGTTTGAAATGTCATACATTATAAAAATGTACACAGAAACTAAACTCTATTAAAACAACAAATTACACATTTTACTTACAAAGCACCATTTTGCAATTGAAGAAACCTGTATGAGGACTGCATTAGCTTAACACAACACATCCGTTCAAATATAACATTAACACTCCTGCGGTCTTAGCACAAGGCTCAGTTGGAGCGCGGACAGCTTGGAGGTGTCCTGTCAGAATGTCAATTCTTGAAACCACACAGAAAAACCTCAGAATAACAAAGCTGAGGTCAGTGCAACCCTGCTGGACTGTGCACAGGGTAAAAAACTTGTAGTGTCAAATCTATAATCTGAAACTTTTCTGAGTAAAAATAATTCAATAACTGATTGGCACCACACGTTTTAACTTCAGGAGGACTATGCTGGATATCCTAACAAAAAAATAATAATTCAGTTTATTTACTTCATTTTTTTCATTCCTCTAAAGGGTTGTGCTTTCAAAAGCAAAGGCAAGCTTTATAGTATGTGCAAATCTGATCTACAAGTAACACACAAGCAGGATTGTGTCAGCAAAATGAGGAGAGCATAAATAAATAAATGGCATCATGAATATCCGAAGCATATTCTGATTATCAGAAAGCCCAAAATTCTGGCAGGAGGATAGAAAAATGTAATGACATATCACCCGCAATGTGAGTTATTAAACCTGAACCAGATTGCAGGTGCTGCTTTTACTTGTATGTTGAGCACATTTGAAAAACAGGCACAAATTCTCACCTAAAATTGTCTGAAGTCAATGTACCGAAAAGGAGGCATCAATAAAATCAGTGTAATAAATGGTAAATGGTATTACCAGTAGATTCTTTGCTGAGGGCGGTCTCGGATCGGATGCCTTGATAAAGCTTCCTGGAGATCAGTCCATAGGCAACAATCATCACCACTCCTGGAATCGCGAACAGCACAAGCAGGAGAAGAACATACCTACAAGGCACACATTTGGAAAAGTTGACAAACAACTAAGATAAAGTCAGATGTGTGTCCTCATTTCCATCAGAAATAAATTAAAACTCTTCAGCCTGTAACAAAAACGAGCTGTCTTGCAGTTTCACTTCAGACTGACTCACCAACATTGCTTTCGAGTGTGTTGCCACTTGGTCACACCGTCTGACTGTTAAAACGTTTTGCATAGCTCCTACTGCTAAAGAGCCAAGAAAGTGGATATTATTTAAGTCATATTATCGGTTGTGATATTATTTGTCATTGGTCTCAACAAGAATCCTGGGGATCACATAAAAAAATCGGATAACTATCAAACTCATATCTGGTAGTTCTAAGTGATTTACAAAGTGGATAATCTAATTGTAAACAAAGATGTTAATATAAATCTTTTTATTTCTGACTCATTTATCCTTAGTCTAATAAAGACAAAAGCAGATGTTTTCCGTGTATATTTTTTTTTCTGACTTTTCTCAAGGTTAACTTTTTATCTCCAGAAAACCACGGGGAAATGTCTGCTCCCTGCTTCTGTACTGGTCATATTTTGTATCATGTTTCCCTTTTGGAGGCAATTTGAAATCATCCAAACACAGAAATAAGGCGTTTTGAAATCACAGTCGTCAATAATCGTCGTCATGCTTTTTTAAAACGTATAAATATTTTAACCAAGTTTATTAACATTCAGTTAAGGCCAAAATTATAGTCAACTGAAACCATTGCATGACGGCAACAAAAAGATGGCAGATTTCCATAGTTGAAACAAAGAGCATACATTTTTTTGTAACCCTGTGAATTTCTACCAATACTGATTCATTAAAAGTTTTAAATTAATTAGAACAAGTAAAACTTTCAGAAACGTATCTGCTGTTGTTCTGTCTCACAAGGGCGACAGTAGGATGCCGAAAAGTTCTGCACAATACAGAGTTTGTTGGTTTTAGTGAAGTGATCCAAGGCATGCATAATTTCTAATTACGTCTCATTACTCCAGCAGTATTATAAACCCAGCTGAACGCCAACACCTCCATCTGCATGCACCTGCATGCATGTGTGCTGTAATTACTCTCTCACTTTGACATTGTTTATGTCCTCCATTCTTATTGATTTGTCTCTGAACGATTTAAAATGGGTTCAACAAAAGATCAACAAAACGTGTAGCACTGCAAATAGAGTTAAAAGTAATGCTTGAGATCCCTTTTGCTTTATCTCAAAACAAATTACTGGTCACTTGGAATGGATCATAAAGACATCTAGAAAAAAGTATTTCCAGTTTAAATTACTATAAAAATAACCATATAGGTGAACTTTTGATTAGGAACATAATCAGGTACATTTTGATATTTTACTGCTCAGATGGTTTATTTCTTTCTGAAATAATTGGTAGTATTTTACCATAATTAGATTGAAAGCCAATAAATTAATTTTGTTTCATTTTTTTTTTTTACAAACCTTGGATTTTAATGGATTATTCACATTCATGAATAATCAACCCAGAGCTAACCGAAGTCTGGACTGGAGTTCTTTTATCACCAACATGCTTTCGTACATGTGTTGTTAACAGAATCATGTCATGTGAAAATAAGAGCAGTTAAACAAGTTGAATCTTCACAAAGTTGCAGATTTTCCCAGTCGACTATCATCTCTACCAAATAAAAACAATGTAGAACGAAAACACTCACCAGGTCTGCTCTGCCGTTGCAACAGGCCACTTGTGGCGACATTGGTGCGCCGTGGTGTTGTCAGGACGCTTAAATGGCATGAGGTGACTGACGATCGGGTAGGGGATCATGATGATGAAGGCCAGCACCCATGTAACAGCAATCACCCGATAGGCATGGGACTGGGTCTGCCACGCCCGTGACTTCAGAGGCTTGCAGATGGCACTGTAGCGCTCAAGGGCTATGGCAACTAGGTTAAATGTGGAGATGCTCACTGATGTGCCTGCAGGGGGACAAAGCGGGACATCTAGAGGGCTGAGAAAATATTCATCTTACCACATACACAGATGACTTCTCATTTTAATAAAATAAAATTGCTGCAACTCAGAATAGGGAAGAAAATGTGGTTAATGTTAAAATAATATCTGAAACTACAACCAGGCTTTATGCTGTGCAGCCAACATGTGGAGGAGAACACAGTGTTGAGGTAAATAAATTGGGCCGATGTCTGAATGTCACGGTGAAGGAAACCATGTGACTCTCTGCCAGTGATATGATCGTTCATCTACCCCCTAAAAGGACAAGACAGGAAATTACTCTTTACCTCCTTTATCCATGTCCTCGGTGACAATATATGCTGTATACGTAGAGGATGGGAAGATGGGTAGAAAGAAAACTCCAAACGATAGTTTACAACACCAGCAAACCTTCATTTTGCTTTGCCTTTCTTTTCCCCTCCACGTATTTTGTTGTGTTTTGCAAAAGTATTTATGACAAACCGACTCTTAATGTCTTTCAATGGGGATTTCTGGCAGACTAACACAAATTATCACACAGTTTAATACTTTCTAATTATAAAAATCTGGAAAAAATTAGCTGTGCATTTGTATTTGGCCTTGTTCACGTTGACACTCATAAAATGAAACTGTTAGCTTTCAGACGTCATGAGACCAGGCTGTCTTTCCAAACTGAGTGACCGAGCAAGAAGGAGACTAGACAGAGAAATCACCTATGACTACACTGAAAGAGTTATAAGCTTCAGCAGCTGAGATGGGTGAGACGTTGCATACAATAACCGTTGTCCTGGATTTTCACCAGTCAAAGTTTTATTTGAGAATGGCAACAAGGAAATCACCGCTGAAGAATATTTCCATCAAATTCTTTGGACTGATGAGATCAAAATGGAACATTTTGGCTATTTGATAAGACGTCCTGTTTGGAAGATACCAAATACTGCACATCACCAAAACACGCCATCCCGACTCTGAGGCGTGGTGGTGGCAGCATTATGCTGTGGGGTTCTGAAAAGGCTTGCAAAGAGCAAAATGAATGCAGCAAATAATAGTTATATCCTGCAGGATAATTTGTTACGGCTTCAAAGAACATTTATTTCCATTTGAGACGCATCAACACAGACTCCATGCTGTGATTTCAGCCAAAGGTGCATCTACTAAATACTGACTTTAAGGTAGTGGATATTTATGCAACCAATTATTTTATGGTACATTTTTTTAAATCATTTTTGTAGAAATTAGTTTTTACTTTGACATTTTATTTTATTTTTATTTTTTTTGTCAAAAAAGCCCAATTTTGTTGACCATGGTTGATTTGTAAGTTTAATAAAAAGGGTAAAACAAAGGGGATGTTTTAACTGTTTTACTCTTTCTGGGCACTATGTTTCTCTTCATAAACATATTCTCTGTAATTACAGTAGAACAGCGTCAGTAGTACTCACACTAAGAATCATCTTCATGCATAGGTAACTTAGTTTCCAGCAGTCTCTTCTTCAGATGCATAGACAGTGAGATCACTCATCGCTCATTTGCAACTCCGGCACATTACTCAAATGTCAAATAAATTCTTCATGTGAAGTGACAATCCTAATAGCCTTTTAAATTTGGGACTTTCCAATAAAATTAAAAAAAAAAAAGAATCTGACCAGCTCAAATGTTTGCCCATCCAGTCTATACGGGAATATAATTAGAGTCTTCTTGACGACAATGAGAATACTGTAGCAGTAAAAAAAAAAAAAAAAAAACTCATTACACACCTTGACTACTGGAAAATTACCACTTAGGAACTCCAAATGAATACTACAGATATCAATGAACCTCCCACAATTGGGAAAGGTGATGAAAACAGTCAGTGGATGTGCAGCCACTCAATAGTGATCGACCTCTTTTGTAATTTGATTGACGTCAGGTCAGGAAACGTGTTGCCTTCCTGACTACAGGAGCTGCATCTATCTGGGGTTTTATTGTAGCAAGACAATGATGGGCTACAATGTCTGAAGATGGTTTTGTTCTCTATTCATTTTCTGCTAGAAGCAAATCAGTCGCTGCTACTGGCAGTATCGCATGGGATTCCTTATAGTTTAGAAAGAGTATTTTTCTTGTATAAAACAAGGACTGTTACTACATTACACAGGGGAAGTTTTCTTTTTCTTATTCCAAAGTGGATCCAATAAACTCTAAAGCAGATTTTTAAAGTAAAAAATTACACATTTTGTTTCATGCAAAAATTTAGAAAATATGTCTTTCTCATACTCCAAAACCTTGAAACAGCTCTACATGTAAACTACCTCATGAAAAACCATGACACGTACAACGGGAATGTCCACCTTCCTAATTGTGGATATCAATGGACATTTTTTTAAAAGATTTTTTAGGTAGGCTGATCTTTGTTTTTAGTTCAACTCAAATTTGTTTTATAAAATTTTACTTTTCTAGTAGGCAGCGGGTTCTGTCCAAATTTAGGATAAAAACAAAACATTAAAAATGTGTTTTGTTTGGTCATTTGGTTGACCCAAACCAGACCCAAACTTTTACAGTTCCCTGTAAAAGCATCAGTAGTTCCAAAGTACATTAAAGTAAAAATGATTCAGATATGAATGGAAGGTTACAAGGTGAAGATTTTGCTCATAACAAGCAAAGGACATATAGCTTTGCTATTGAAAAAAAATTATGAATCCAGGCCTTACCACATGTTTACCTCAGTACAGGAATGTAACTGCATAGTGAATGGTAAGACACATTTTTCAAGGCTTGTTTTACAAAGTAAAATCTGATGCAACCAATAGCCTTCAAAAGTGACCAAATTAGTAAAAAATATTCACCTGTGTGTCATTTTGGAGCAAGAATGAGGGTGTGTGTGAGTTTGAATTGTCTTAAGAGAACAACATAACATAATTTAGACCCTCCTTGATGCTAATGGTCCAGTTGAACTTCCCCTTCACCCTCAAGCTCCTTGTTACTCACCCATAAGGTAGGTCACTATCTTGCACATCAGAGCTCCAAAGACAAAGTCCTTGAGAATGCTGGGGATCAGGTTGAAAGGCATGCAGAATATGGCCATCATCAGGTCGCTCATGGCGAGTGACAACAGGAAGGTGTTGGTGATAGTGCGCATGTTCTTATTGAATGTGAGCACCACGATGATCAGCAGGTTGCCAGAAACACTCGAGAAGAAGATGAGCGAGTAGAGCAGGATCCGGAGCGTGTGGTCCTCCTCTGCCCAAGAAGAACACAGGTCTGAATGAAAATGATGCATTTATGTTTTTACATGTTGAAATTCAATTTGTTTTATTGAACAACCTGGTGACTATAGTTGTGTGTGTGTGTGCAACTCCACAGCTTATTGTTTCTTTTTCCTTGAGTGGGTGTTAATGAACAGACCATATTAATTATCCTGCTAAGTCTTTCTAAAGGAGAGTTTTTGATTGCAGTGGTGGCTGCGATATTACTCCTAATCGGAAATGACATTCACCTAAATATATTTATCAACTACCGGTAGCATATTATGGCCATATCAGTAGTGAACGTATCATTAAATGTATCATTAAAACACAACTCACAGATGCGTTTGAAAAATTCTGGATCATGAAATCCAGCGGGGACTACAACAGAAGAGATCGTATTTCCCCAGTAATAGTTTCCTTTTTTTGGTTTCTCAATAATTAAATATAAAATCCTTCTTGTAACATTAAGCCCTGTGCTCAATCACATCTTGAAGATGTCGTAGTTTCACTTTTTCCCAAGCAAGCACTTTGCTCCCAGGTTTGTGGTTTATTTGTGGTTTCCCAACTTTTTAAAAAGTAGAATGAAGCATCGACCTTTCAACATTCAGGCTCCACTCTGGGTGAGCGGCTCCAAGATTTGGACTTAGCGGCAGACACGCTGTCTATCTTCAAGATTAGGCTCAACACTTCATAAATAAAAAAGACAAATTATATGACTGGCTCTTATAGGGTCGTTATGATTCATCTCTGTAGTTATTACACGATGGGGTCATTAAGTAATGTTCTGATCGTCTCTCTCCACTTTGTATATATATGGTCATGTTGAATTAGAGTATTAGTACCTTAATTCACTAAGAGAAACACATTTTGTAGCTTAATATCACAGACATGTGTTTTCGAGCTTGTATTTCTGTTAATTCTGATAATTTGTTCATTTACAACTAATAAAAACAACATTTAGGATCAGAATATTACATCAGATCAATAAAAAAATAATAATACCGTATTTTCCGCACTATAAGGCGCACCTAAAAACCTTCAATTTCCTCAAAAGCTGACAGTGTGCCTTATAATCCGGTTCGCCTTATATATGTGTCTCATTGCTGGTATCATCGATTGGGTTTTTTTGTTTCTTTGATTTTGTTGTTTCTGTCTTGTTTGTGCCTCTGTCCACTTTATAACTCCATCTTTAAGTATCTCCTGAACGCTACTTCTGCATTGCACTGCTGCTCTGATAAACCAAGCTGAAGGCTGAATGCAGTCAGGTTGTTTCTTTAGCTTTTAGAGTAAATATAATCATTATTAACTCTATATTTGTGGCATTGCATTGAATTTATTGATTTTTTTTCTTCACATCTACAAGAATCGGAATTTGTGGCTGTATTCACTTTGATAAGTGGAAATGTGATTGTTTCATGGTTTTAATTAATTCGTAAGACCCTTTAGTTAAAGTGTTAAAATCCATTTGCCTTTCTAAACTTTTATGTTGGTTTGTTGTTGTGTTTTTTTACTTTTACCTAATGTGGTTTTTTCAAAGATGGTTACTCAAGTAGCTTCTCCCTTGAATACAAATAATGTCAAATACAAAAATTCAATCTGAAGTCTGATGTAGTATCATTGTATCACATCTTCTAAAGTCTACATTATTTGCTTTTGGCTTCGGTTCGAAGCTTGCTTGGCCACAACACGCTTTGTAAAGGTTACCTACCGTGTCTGTATCCAGGGGGATTAGAGGTCCCTGTGTGCAGCACATCAGCAGGACACCACACACATAAGCTGCAATCTTCACAGATGCACAGGTAGCAGCATGTGCAAACACACACAATTCTACAATTTCAACATTTCCACAATAAAACCAGGTTAATTACATTTGCTACAATATGCAGCCTTCTCAAATTCCTAACCAAAAATATATTGCTATGATCACATTCAATTTGTTGCTGTTTCTATGAAGGGTACTCATGCAACCAAAAACACCTGATGTTTGATCCAGAAACTCTGTCCAAGGCTGCAGAGATCTTCAGTGGTTAAAGTCTGGGGAGGTTATTTTCATAAAAAATATGCAGAATCTTTCAATGCAGGCAAAGTTTTCCCTAAATTTCCATTTGCAGAAAACAAAAAGCACAATTCCCGCCCCCATCCACTTTCTAAGCCATACGGTTTGGATATCGTAAAAGGACTTTTCATCTGCATTTGATACGACACTGGCAGACTTTGTTCTGTAAAAGACATTGGTTGGGGATTAATCCATATTTTATTCGCTGGTTGCAACCCTTTCTCGCTGACAGGCAGCAGCTGGTCAGCGATGATAACACCTCCTCCCCTGTGATGGCAGCTACTTGTGGCGCTGCACAAAGACATGTTTAGCTGTCCACCACTGCTTAGCATTTACACTAATGACTCTGTTACCACAGTGCCAATCCATGACTTCATCAAATATTATGATAGAAAAGGTCTGATTGAACTCATGACGGAAATGGAGGAGCATGAGATGCTTTTCTGTTTTTGAAAAAAGCACCACACACATAAGTATACAGTGTATACAGTGAGTAAACATCTGCTCTGCAATATTGACATATTGAAGGTCTATAGCCATAATGTAACATCAGTTACATGTTTATTATTAACTGTATTCAGCAGTTTAATTACGGTGTGTTTTGTGTGTCTGTATTGTAGGTACATCACAGAACCCCTAGGTGGAGAAAAGTTTGTGTCTAGCTCTGCTGTGCTATCTGCACTCTGACCCATAACACAGGTGTCAGATGCTGAAGCAGCTAACGCAGGCAGCTTCAAGACTCAATTTACAAAGGATCTCAACAAACGGAAAGAAAACTTTGGACTGGTTAAAGGTAGCAACCGCTTTAGATTCAAGATTTATGAACCTCAGATACAGACCCTGGGAAGAAACGCTAAGGTGTGGAAAAAGCTGAGTGAGATGAGAGACATGGAACCAACACCTCCATACGTGAAATGTTGCCAGAGCCACCGAAGAAAAAGACGGTTCATCTAGTCATGGTATCAGAGTCAGAGTCTGATGTTGAAGAATTATCCACAGACAATACTCTGGGGTGCTTAGCTACACCTGCTGTGACAGCGGTGTGATAGCAGGCCACATTGTACAAAAAAGCTAGAAATGTAAACAAGTTAGTCGATCTAAGTGACTGGTTGAAGGTACTGTAGGTTAAATGTGACAGCAGATATGTCACAAAAGTACTTTGTTATGTTCATTTAAAGTGCAGGGATCTAGTTTGTTTTCTATGGCTGTATTTTAATATATTGGTTTGTTGAAATTAGACAGACATAAGAACAGGTCTGCTCGCTATGCTGTTCACATTTTTTTATCACATAAATGCCACCTAATGAGACATTTGAGTTAACATGGTTAACATTTCTAAAGTACTGCTTGAAACAAGACGACTTTTAGACCTTTCTGAAAATTAAAAACCTGGAAAACTGAGAATCCTCAAATGAAAAGTTAAAAGTAGTGATTAATCATAATTAATCATGGTCCTAGAGTGTGAATAATCTGATACAATTGAGGTATATCTTGAGGTATATTGAGATATACACTTGTAAAGTGTGTGTAAATACACACTTTATAAATCAATGACTCAATTAGTGCCAAATCTAAAGGGCATTGTTGGCATTTTTTCGTTTTAATGAAATCTAAATAAACTAAATTCCTCAAAGCTTTTCCTGTGAGGTTTAGTCTAACTGGCCATCATTAATCAATGCTTTCTAGTAGATTAAAGTACTAAGCAGTTAATAGTTGCATGCCACTGATATTTTGACCCTAAAACTTAAAAATACAACATATAGTAGCCACTGCATGGCTTGTGCCAGCATAGCTAAGCTTCTACTGAACCATATTCTATATTTTGTATTTTGGTTCACAGTAATCACCTGAGATATACATACATGGCTTGTGCACAGATGGCTGGGAAGCATAATCCAAACTGCCTGCTTATCATAAAGAGTAAAATCGTAGCAATGTTCAGTTATGGAAGAAAAAAAGAGATTTTAAACAGATGAATGGATCACAGCATTTAACTCAAGCATGTAGTTTCAGTGAATTAATCACAAAAATCCAACCCTGAACTGTTTTTGTATCACTTGCAGGCTTAGCAAAGGATTTAGCGACAGACCGGTCAGAAAAAAAGTCAGCAAGTCAGTCTTTTGCCGTCTCTTTCATCTCGCTCTCTCTCTCTCTCCCCACATGCACACACATCTACCGACATGTGGCTTCGCCATCTGTCACACAACCTCCCCTGCAAATATAAAGCTCTAATATGGTGGCGGTGCTGCTGAGAGAACATCAGGGTTACTCCATGGAAGCAGCAACGGTAGCAACTTAAGATGTTTAATTTGGTTTTTGTGTGTCTGCGCTGTAGCGTGCGCCCACATCTGTGAGTGTATAATGAAAACGTACAGACACGTGATTGGCAAAAGAAAGACAGCGCAGCAGTCTGTTTCTGTAGTGTCACTCTTCCTCTAGCCTAATGAAATATGTTATACTGGCTTCTGATTAATCAAAGCCAAATATTTTTTTCCTGTGTGCTCCGTGATAACTCCCTCAGCACATTTATCTATTCCTTCAGGCCAGAATTCCCCAAAGCTTTTCCTGTGATCATCGGTGTAGAGTGGAGTCGTTATTGTTTACCTTTCTTGCTATTCATCTCACTGGCTACTATAATTCAGTCCTGTTGAGTAGCACCAATTGAGAAAGAAGCAATCTCAGTTGACCATTGAGAAAAAGTAAACAGATCAAGTTTAGTTTTGCACATCTGTATCGCTGAATTATTTGGCTTTTTAAAGACAGCACTGGAATGGATCCCATCCCCAGAAAACACCATAAAAAATAAACTGGTTACTTGTAATGACACCAGAAAGATAACTGTAGTAAAGGCATTATGATTTTGATCAGGAGTGGACTATGTAAAGATATTTACTACACTGTATGATCAGATTGTTGGATAGAGTACGAACTGTATGTAATGCAGGGATCCAGTCAATAAAGTAAACAACTGTGGAAATACTTTTGAGTGCAAATACTTCTGGAAACATCTGGTGTTCTGGTTCAGCAGACATCACTGACAAATGTAACAGTGCAGGGAATTAAGACAGAGCTTGCCAAATGTTTAGCCACAAATCCTAACAAGGAAGCAGAATGCGGCTTGCACAATCTAACCCCACTGGGAATAAGTTGAACCAACAAGGATGAGACAGAGGAAAACTCCCATCGGACTCAAAGAGGTCCAGTAAGCGATTAACTTAAAGTGATGCAAAGGGCACACAACAAGTCCACTTTGTGGCTGAGGAGGAGCATGGCAGATATCACGGACGGGGAAGCAGGAGTGTGGTCCCGTCAGACCGTCAGTTCCCAGAATCACACACACAAGCGCAGATGGGGTCAGTGCCACCCTGTCGGACTGCCCACAGGGTAAAAAACTCATTGGGTCCAAATGGCCCCGTCTCTTAAGACAGTGGGAATGTGAACTTTATACAATAACCAATTTTTATATGAACTAATTCTCAGCCCAACGCTCCTGAGAAGGGATGTAAACAGTTTAAGGTACTGAAGGCGGAGTGTCAGAATGAGCAGGAGATTCCTAAAGGGACACAGGCCCAATTTCAAGGTATCAATTTACAAAGTCAAATTTCTCTTAAGTTATGTTTCAAATACATAATTTTTTTATAACAACTGAAGGCAGCATAGTTATTTGATTGTGCTATAAAATGGCACACTTTGCCTGGAAAATACATAATACAGCTCCTTTAATAAATATTTGCTATATTATCAACACAAACAATTACTGCATTTTGTTGTAAGTCATGAATGACAGGCATAAGCAGCAGCACTTTTCATTATACTTTGAAAAATATTATTGTTTGTTGCTGAATGTACCAAGACTTAGCCTTCATTCAGTTTCTTTCGGTTATGTGTGTTTCTGTGGAATATTGTTTTTATTCTCATAGTTCTTTTTGAGATGTGGCAGAATACAGTTTTCAAAAAAAAAAATCTTACAAACTTGAACTCCTTTTGACAAGCACAATGGAGTGTGTAACACAAACAATACAGCAAACAAAGACAGGGTTTGTAGCAGAAAAATGACTGAGGGACAATACAATTCTAGAAACAGCCATGAGCTCTGACGTGTTTGAAAAAACCACAGAGACAAAATATTGTGAAGTATTAAAAAATGACTAGTTCATAAACCCATAACAGTAGATCTGAGTTGTTTATCATTACCTGTGGCAACATGGCAGTCACATCCTTTATCTGGAGAGCCAATGGGGAAGACATTTATAGGCTGACAGATTTGTTAATATTACAAAAAAGACAAAATATGTGAAAAAATATTGAAACTGAATGTTCTGCTAAAACATGGGAAATGGTTCTCCATTATATAATTAAACCATTAAAAAAAGTATTCCAATTGAATTTGGTGAGGAGACTAAATATAACTTTGTAAACAGGTATAATATGACACATAACTTTGTCTGATAGCAGAAGTGCATCAGATAAATTGAAGTGCTAGTAATTTAAAAAATGATTCATGATTTCTTGAAAACATTTCAGTTAATCCAGTTAAGTTATATGAAAAAAAAATCACTTTAACTTTTTGACTTTTGAAATGATCCTAATGGAAAATAAAATGTGATGATGATATTGATGGAATCATCACTCTTCAAATTTTTGTCAAAGTCTTCCTTCACACTATGATGACTTTGATATCAGCAGGGGCTTCACACACGACTATATTTATAATCTCACGTTCTTTTTTTAGGCTCTTTCACTTTGCAGTGCTTCTTCTGACAGCGAGAAGCACAATTAAATTAGAGACGTAATACAGACTCAGGTGAATGTTTTAGCAATTTTCAATATTTTCTGTACCTTCTAGCCTAATCTGTTTTTGATCTGAAAAATTGAGCTAATCATTGAAAGTAAAACAAAGTTGCATTATGAATAGTTCATAGTTAATTTACTGTAATTATGTTTTATTGGGTTTCAGTACCTGCACCTCTTGACTCAGATGGGTGTTGGTTAAATCCTCAGCAATGCATCTGGTTTTTATGTGGGTGCAAATGTGGGAAAAAACATCCAGTCCTGATGTGTAAGTGATCTAGGTCAATTTCATGTTATGTTTTTGTTGTTGTTATTGAATATGCAGGAGGATGTAAAGTGCAAAATGCATGTTCTACAACAGATTATTCTATGCCATGACATTTTTTTGTGTCTCTGAGGTGCTCATGCCAAATATTTTTCAAACTGTGTATAAACCTCCCTGGTTAGTGATTCCTTTACATAAATTATATTGTAAAAGTTTGGAATCAAAATCAAAACTGAACAAGTAAACTTATCCTGTGTGTTGCAAAATAAACCACTGAAATATACATTTTACTATAAATATTCCATTTCTTCTTTTCTTTTGTGAATTTTGGTTTCTATTAATTCACTTATCCTACGTTCACCAACAGCACAGCACATACATTAAATTCAAACTGGGTTTTTTTGTTTGTTTTTGGGGGGGATTGCGACTCCTGAAAATGTTCTCCTTCCCAAAACTATATTCTTTTGTCACCACTTATTCAACAATGATCTGGTAACATCAAAGTACACCTAGATGTGAAGGAAATGCATGAATGTCATTGAAAGTGACATTCATCGCAAATGTTTGTCCTGCATGACTTCTGCTTCCCAACTTTACACCTTCTTTGCATGTTACTGCTTCAATACTGAAGGGAAAATGTTAATGAAATTAAGTCTTTGTTTAAATGTTGAGAAGAGTTGGGTAACATTTTTAGTTACACAGTAAAAAAATAGATCACAATCAGTATATTGTATTTAAGCCATCTGTTGTTATTTGGGTTAGAGGTTACCCTAAAGAAACCAAAACTCTAAGCAAGACAAACCCAAACTAGTAAAAACGTATCCTGCTAACTTACTCTGCAGATAATTATGTGTATTTATTTCAAAGTACACCGATAAATAACTAGAAATAATTAGATTGTTATATAAGAGCAACAAAAAAAAGACTATTTTAAAGAGACAAACTTTATCTGACTTTAAAACTTTTGCCCTGCCCTGTTCACTGCAGTATCAATGTATTTAAAGCCAAAGCTGGAAAACTGTTAACTCAAAGTCACGTACCTTCATGCAAAATAAATGACATTCAGCGATGTAAAAATGTGACAGCGGTATTAATGATTCACTTGAAAAGCCAACCAACACAATAAAAGGTTTTCATAATATGTGCAGTTAAACTTTGAATTAATAAATAATGAGACTCATAATCCAGTCACAATCGTATAAACTTTAGTCTATTTTTCTCCTTTTCATCTGCTATGCAAGACTTCAAGAAAACCTGGCAGTGCTCCTGTAGGTGTCGGTAAATGTCACAGTCGGGAGCTAATCCAGCATGGTAAATGCCATCTACGCCTTGTCACTTGGCCATTGGGAGCCCAGAGCAGTTGATTGATGTAAAGAACAAAACCACTTTCTATTGACAGACAGACCGTAACACACAGTCCACCGGGACTGTGGTCACAGTGGTCAGCGTACAAAACAACATGTTGGTGGCTTTTGTCTTCAGAGGAGGAACGTGGTTAACACATCAACCCTCAACAGGCAGAGTGACATGGAAAGGTGTGAGGTGTGGAGGAAGAGAATCACATGTGACAATAAAAGAGGTGGAGTTTTCAGAGCAAAGAAAAAGAAAAAAAGGAGTGTTTTAATAAGCAGAGTTTATGAGTGCCAGGCGGTCAAAGATACTGAATAAGCCTCAAATGTTCATTTGATCTGAGCCACATATTGATCAAGAGAGAATGTGGAGCACATAATAACATACTGAGGATGGTGCACGAAATATTTCCGTGTATTTAAAGCACTGATTTCGTTTGAGCAGCACAGAGCTCTGTCGAATAAAGGATAAATCCTGCACATATAACTTACACATACTGACCAGGGGAATGCTACAAGTTGTCACCACACACTGGCTGCAAACAAGTTGTGTAATGTTATCACATGGGAGAGGCCTTTCTGTGTAAAAATTAAAAGTTGTCTGCACAGGTATGCGCAGGTTCTGTGCAGGTGCAGTTGTTTTGCTCCGTATTTTCACATATAATTTGATTTTAAAGCTGACTGCATCAGTCAGGTCTCTTTGCAGACATTTCCATGCCCTTTAACATGCAGAAAAATGAGCAGCCCTACTGGCTTGGCTGTGACACAACTCAATCAGAGCACTGGAGAAAAAGTGATGGACAGAGACAGAAGAAAATGAGTGATCCATCTTTGAGAGTAGTGCCATGACTAATTATAATGACATTGACTAAATATTGGCAGACTATGGTGTTTGTTTTAATCAGATGGTGAATTAAGTTGACTTGCAGAAGATGGATCAGTTTGGGGTGGGGGCTCAGTGGGCTAAACACAGAATGCTTAATGTTTTTAATTTTGCTGATGGATGCTGGAGACGCGCAGTAATTGGTTCATAACACTAAATTTGGATGAATTCATTAAGGCCTTGGCCTCAAAACATGTTGTCAGACAAAAGCCCAGAGTGGTATTTGCAAATGTTTATAAAATCAAATGCTTAAAATTGAATAAACATATCCAAATTACTTTCTTTCTTTTTTTTTTAATTTTCACCAAATGTTACTTAAAAGAAAGATACTTGCCCGAGGAGAATGAAGCACAACAATTGTTTTTGTATTAAGATAATTAATGTCTGTGTGCATTCCATCAGATAATAGCATGTTGGTCGTATGTAATATAAAAATACTAGATCAGGTAAGATTTATTTAATAACACTTCCTGCTGATTTGTGTAATATAAAATTGCTTTGATAAGCTGTATTCTTAAAAAATTGCAATATATCATTTCCTACAGTCGTATTTTGCATTAGTATGAACTTTAGTTGTGTTTTTAAATATCCCCTACACTCCTGACATTCTTTAGAGATGATGCAGAGCGTAGAAGAGGGTGCAGAAATGTTTACGGCATTATTCCAGAGATCTTCTATCTGGACTCCAATTATAGCAACTGGAACATCAGTGTTGTGTTCGAGCACATAACAAAGATTAAGCTTTTGCTATCAATATCGAGGTCTTATATACCTTTCTGAATGTGTTTTATTCTGGAAAGCAATGCCCGTCACATTGTACTTAGTGCACTTCTTCGATCCTCCCGGGTCACTGCAAGCCCGTCTTTGTCTTTCATGCTGTGAGAGCATCTTCAACAGAAAATCTCCCACTAAAAGGTACATGTGGTAACAACTGCGAAAAAGATTCAATCCAACAGTGTCTGTGTGTGAAAAGGGGTATATATCCATTCAGACCGCAAGACAATACAGAGGTGATAGTGGAAGGTGAACCAGTGATTAAAGATTTTAAGTTTATTGTTCAAACATTACATGCTACAAAATTAGAAATGTGAAAGTTTAATGAAATGCTTTAATTGCAAGGTAACTGTAAGGTTTTGTTAGGTTTTCTGTGGATTTATGCTCCATATTTTGGCCCCTGACCTCTCCTCCTCCAGGAATTAATCAATGGACCTCATGAGTAAGAATCTCTGTCATTCATATGGACCCAACATATTATTGTGAATTCAAGTGCTGTTTCAAAGAAGAGAACCTTGACCCTTTGCATTTGGAAAAAAAAAACTCATGCAGTAATAGAGACTATTTTGCACATATGGTATCAGACTTGATTATAATCAGTGTTCTCACTCTAAGTTTAGGAAGTAAAATTAGGAATAAGAAGAAATTGCATGAATGTTTAAGGAGATGATTAAATCATTAATTAGCTCCTGTAAATTTTTGCAGTATCTGATGTGCTTTCTCAATTTTAGAAATATATATTTTAATCTATGGAAAACCAGAAACAGCAAGAGGAACCGGAAGGCACAACCCAGATTTCACTCTTATTCTCTCTGCAGCCAATATTAGCGATGACAAAACCCTGTTTTACCGGCACCTGACTTTAGAGAGATTTAAGTCCAAATGTAAAGTACTGACTTTTATAACAAGTATTTTGAAAAGGTTAGTTCTATTTTTTTTTTATTTCTGCCTGTAGAAAGCAGTTGCCCTTTCAGCTCCTGGACTGTACTTCTTAAAAATAAAAGCTGATTTTACTGTCAAAATCAGCACCGTGTGATGATTACTTTTCATTGAGCATACATCCGAAACATCCATTCATCTATTATCTAAACACTCTTATACCTGCAGACTCTGGGAACACCCTGGACAGGTCACCAGTTTATCAAGGGCCGCATCCAACAACAGTTAACACTATAGGACACTAACTCTGGAAATATTATTGGGCCCCACTGAAATTTCAATGTAAACCTGTAATCATTACACAACAAACTGCTCAAATATAGAACATAAGGGAAACACAAAACACTATAAATGTATGCAGTTTGTTCAGATAACATTTAATTGTGAAGCATGTTATGCTTAAAACATGCACTATGACTACATGAACTGTTACATGAACTTGTCTATAACACAGAAGCCATAAATTAGTTTAAATTAAATGTCTGCTTTGCTAGTTTTGATTGAACTCATAAATGTTTTATCTCAGACATGTGCAACTGAATGACATCAAATACACTGACATGCAAATTCATAAGCATCATGTGCAAAAGGTTTTTTATATATTAAAATCTGGGTGTGGACTGGATTAACTTGCCCCCCTACAGCTTCATGTCTAGCAACTCTCCTGCTTGTGACTCATTATATTCTGTCAGATCCCCTTTATACTGAACACCAACAATAATGGAAAGTTGACATTTTATTTAATTGTTACTCTGAAAAACTGAAAGATGGTGAAAATCTAAAACAGATTGGTGGATCATGAGGCACAGTCCAGATGTGACTGTTGTTTGTTTTTTTTTTGTTTGTTTGTTTTTTTTTTAATAAATTAATATCCTCTGTGAGCATTAGTATAATTTTTTTACTGTACTCTGTTGATCCCTCTTCAACTAGAACGCAACAGATTTTACACGTATTTTAAAGGGGGTAAATTCTGCAACCATTGCTGATTTTCATCTATCTGCCATTTCGACCCATCAATTCCCCTCCTTAGATATAAAGCTGGGGGATAACGCAAACAGCAAGCAAACGCATCTCTTCTTTAACATAAACGGCGACGCAGATTCTTAGTTGAGCTTAATATTATGAACTTTTTGTGGAACAAATTGCTTTTAATCGCATTGCATGTTGTTATCTTGGTGCATCTTACCTTGCCTGACACGCTGTGGTATGAGCAGCGTGGAAGCGTTGCCACAAGAGATGTTTGATGCCTCCAAGCTCCCATTCACCGCTCCGCTCTGGATCAAGTCCTGAAGCACTCGGACACACTCTATAAATGCCTCATTCCGCAAATCAAGATCCATGCCTCACAATTATCAGCACTAATATAGCCTGAAATATGTTAAAGCTGCCAAATAAAACTGTTCACATTCAGTACCTTCTATCTGTATTCTGTGTGAGTCCGAAGTGGTAAAATAAGTGCCATGCTCCAGCGCACTTACCTAAGTTACGAGTGATTACAAAAAAAAAAGAAAAGGGAAAAAAAAAACATTTTTTCTCATAGTCCCTTCATGCCAATGTGCAACTAAAGATTCATCCTGTTTGGTGGCATTTGTAAATGTAAGATCTGTGCGCACCGATGGGAAGGAGCGCGGCGCTATGCTGCGCTTTTTCCAACAGACCTGCACGGAGAGAGCAAGCGGGCAGCGCAAAGGAGAGTGGATTTCTAATGTCATGAAGTGTTTGAATGTGTGTGTGTAGGTGTGTGTGTGTGTGTGTGTGTGTGTGTGTGTGTGTGTGTGGGTGTGTGTGTGTGTGTGTGTGTGTGTGTGTGTTGGGTGTGTTTGAGAAAGGGGGAGGCAGAGAGAATGAGATCAGAATTCATGATTCTGTTGATTTATGACATTGATTTATGATTAGCCTAATAAAAAAATAACACTGTTTAAAGGATAAATGTGCTATTTGTGAGTGCAGATTTAAATAAAATTATTTAATTAAAGATGATCCTGAGACATTTAAGTTTTTTGTTTTATCCAATTACAAATATTGAATAGTTTACTTAATGAAAATGATTTAATCAGTCTAATGAGGGACTTGTAAACTAAGTCCCTTACTTATTAAAAAGAACAGCATCTCAGCCTAAATAATCAATCATAACATGGTCGTGACATTTCTGAAATTTTCTACATATTTAAAGTATTTATGGACAATTTTAGCATTTTAAGACAGGGTGCGTTAATACAGTTTGATATCCGTCCACTTTTCATCCAGACGGGATTGCTGTCAGATTTTATTCGAAACAGAAATGTTGTCACTTGATTTAAAACAGATTGATGTCATGTGCTACTTTGCAAAAGCGAAGGAAGCGGTTGTACCAGCTCACCGGTGCCCCCATGTGGCGAGCAAGTATACTTCTTGTGAGAAGATTCCATTGGCTTTTCCGAAAAGTTAGAAAAAATCTGGTCTGCACAAGTCTGCGCTTTGGATGGACTGTTGCCTTTAGGTTATCCAGAGCCGAACTGAGGAGAAATCAGGTCCTAATCAGAACTTATTTTGGTTGAACGAATCTCCATGCCATCAGTCACCAACGTCACTATTGACCTTTTTTTTATTGCCCATTACTTGATGATAATCTTTGTACCACTGTATATTAATCAACTTGTTTACCAGTGAGCTAGGAATGCATTAAAGTGAATGAATGAATTATCAGTGAAGTGGTAATGTGCAGACAGGTGGAAATTAATAACATCTGATAGTTGACTCAAACTGTTTCCACAGTGGGAAGCATAACAAGTTAATAGACTCATAGATATATTAAAATAAAAAAATATATATATATATAAAAACAAAAGGGACAAAAATAATACTAGTAAGGGCAACAACACGAAATACTGCAACATTTTATGATTATTGTGGACTTCACTTGTTAACCAGAAGTTGAAGATCTAAGTTTAATCAAGTAAGAAAAAAAAAAAAAAAGACTTGCTGGATGATTTAGCTCACAGACAGGCTGCAGTTGTTAAATTAGCTATAAATTATGACTGTTATTACTTTCAAGCTGTGATTTTTTTACTTTGCATATCTGTGAACCAACAGATGACCTGAGAAAGCTGCAATTATTCTATTATGCCTGTGGTAGGTCCTGATGTTCACAGGGTTTCTAATTGTTCATCCTTAACAAGAAACTGATGACAATGTCTGACGGTAAAATGTTAATCACTGTATATTCTCTTCCCTTAGTTTGGATTGCCAACATGCTGACCGCTTGCCAACTCACTTATAATTTCTGTCTATTAAATGCACATCAGTACATTTTAATAAATTCAGTTTGAAGTGTGTTACTATTTTCTTCCCACCATTGGAGGTTGTTTTTTCTATTATTTTTTCCAAATGTCATGTTTCCCATGAACAATATTTTTAACCTGTTTCTTTTTTTTTTAACAGATCGTCACAAATCCCAGTTCATGCGCGCAATAAAACATCTATTTTTTAAAAAGAGGTTGATGTGGTTCATCAATTTTAAGCATTAAAGAGAGGTGGCTTTTTTAGAGAAACAAAATGATGCCATATTCAGTCCTGTTATTACAGTTGATGATCCAGTCCTTTCTAACGTCCAACAAAATCATCCAGAGACGTCCAAAACACTGAGAGCTGAGTTTTATTGCGCTTGTAATCAACCAAAAGAGGCACGAGAAGAATAATAACTATCAGAAAACTATTTACTCAAAATTTGATGAATTTATTTTGTAATTAAGCTTATTTACAGCATGATAAAATTGTGTGATTTTCATCAGGACTATTCGGATCTCTTCTTTCAAACAAAACGCAGTCAAGGCCATTTCTTTCAGGCATGTTCTTTAGTTCTGTTGAACAGATTTTTCTGTCTTTCAACTTCAGAAATTTTTATTTTTTATTTTATTTTATTTTTTCAAAAAAGAGATTGCTTTTAGATGGCTATTATTTTGTTCTTTATTCCAAAGTTTTTACATTTTATTTTGAGATGGAATAAGGATAAGGACATTTAATTTTCTAAAATCACAAACCAGAGATTTTAAGCGGTTAGTTTATGGATGTGTATTATTTTATGTTTGTTTCTGGCACAAGGATTTACGGAAGGGTATTGCTAGACTAAAGCATTCCCGTCCTCGAGGGCCAGTGTCCAGGAACTTTTAGATGTCTCTGTCTTATCACATCAAATCGTCTCAAATGAATGTGAAGAACTTGACTGCATAGTGGGAAGGTGCTTCAGCTACTTGATTCAGGGGTGTGGAACCACAGACACATGTGAAAGTTGCAGGACACCGGCCCTCAAGGATTGGAGCTACAAACCCTGGACTAAAGGGAGGATGAATACAAATGTATGTCAGATTTATCTGATTTTTTTCTGTTAAAAAGTTGGAGTATATGAATATCTTCCCGATGCACAATAATAATCACAACTTAAGGCACGCACAAGCTTGTTTTTTTTGTTTTGTTTTTTTTTTACTGTTCTGTTTGTACATTTGGGAGATTAAACTGCCGCTGCACCCGAAGTCTCGATGTTGCTGCAGGAAGCAGACCTCATCTACTTGGCCTTTAAACACTCAAGGGACTCCCAGAAGAGAAGATTAAAAAAAATAAAAAATAGGACCATTATTTCAAGCATGGCCTCTGTAATCTCTCTCCAGTTTTGAGTGGCTGCAGCAGGTCATGTGCAGAGCCTCTTACCCCAGATAAACAAGCTTGTGAGGATTCCAATCAAGACGAGAAGAGAGACTAGTGCTTCCTTCTGAGAGAGGTAATCGCTGCATAGCGTGGAGCATTGATTATGGATGCTCCGGTACTGATGAGGATATATAATAAAAGAATATAATCACCGCTGGGGCAGTACTTCGCAGCCCATTTCTGCATGCTCCAACGCATCAATATGTCCATACTTTCTTCGCGTTTCTGTAAACACCCTCCCATTTTGTTACAGATCAAATGAACAACTGCGGCCCTGGAAGGCTCATCAATACCGCGCGTTCATCGTCTGGGGAAGACATTAAACACAAGCTGATGACGGCAAGTGATGGATAGTGAATACATCAGCACTAAACCGAGCTAAAACAGCTTCCTGTCTCCTATCTGTCCTTTCCTCCTCTGCCTGTTTGGCTCGTGGACTCCTGATATCGATTGCTAAAACACTGTACCAAGTCGGTAAAGGAGGGGGGGGAGGCTGCCAGGTGGGAGTCATGTGTTGTCTTGTAATGGGGTATGCTCAGATCACCGACCCAGCCCAGGCTGAAGTGCTTGTTATGGAGGTAAACACGGTGATGTAGCAACAAACATTTAGATTAGCTGATTCCCTGCTATCATTCAAGCTTTTAAGCTTAGTCCATAAATCTTTAATAGGACTTAGGTTGAGGCCATTCCAGAAGCATAATGTTTTATTCCTTCTGAAACCGATATTGATATGTTTGGGATTTTTGTGCTGTTTTGAGCATTAAAAAGTTTCAGTCATACATCGGTTGGCACTGAGGTGAAAATTAATGATTTTAAGATAGTCTTCGGTCTTCATAATGGCAATTTTTTAAATTTTGTACAGCTTTCAAAGGTGCAAAAATGCATTCCAAACATGCATTTTTCATTGTGGTGAAAAAGCTGAATCTTTGATAAAACTTCTCTGCCTTGGCCATGTAGTTTGCTTGGTTTGCAAGTGACTTCAAAAGTCTTGATTTAGGAGCAGCCCTGTCTTTTATGGTCTTCGTTGTTCACCTTGATGGTAAACCTGTATCCTGTGGAAAGTCTCACTGGTCTTCATGCAGTTTCCACTGATGGTTCATAGGATGGATTTATGTTTGTATGTTTTCTAACCATCTGGGTCAAAAATGGTCAATTCTGAATTTAGAAATTCAACAAAGTTCTAAAAACATGCAGGAAAGAACTTTTGAATTTTATTCATTGTTTACTTGATGGGAACAGAGACAAAAAAACAGATCAAAGCAATCTGATGTGCGTGTACAGCCATAGTTAATTAGCAGCACTTGTCCCTAAATGCATCATGATCATGCTCCTTTCTTTTGGAAATTTATAATAGAATGATTAACTGCATTTTGTGCTGCAATATGTCGGAAAATATTGCACTTTTTCCTGAACATACAAGATCCTTCTTTTAACAATGAAGCACAAACATTTGGAGTATCTTCTATTGTTTTTGCACAAGAGCTGAAATGTAGTGACTTGGAGTAAGTACAGTTAAGAGATGTGTAGTGAGATGGTTTTGTTTGCATCATTATTTCTGCAGTGTGTACAAAGACAGTGGGGGTAATGCGATATGTGTTCTTGCAGGCTGCTGAATGGAAATTGATGTCCAGTAGGTAATGGATTTTATACATCTTTCCACCTACAGTTAGGAATATCCCAGCAGGCATTAATACTCCCTGTGGTAATAGATTGCAAAAAAAAAACAAAAAAAAACAACAAAAAAAACAAATGAGCCCCCAAAAATTCTGTGCAACTTATTTAAGTTCAAATGACTAAAATGGCTTTGTGTCAATCATTTAGAAAAACATAACAAACAACCTTAAAATAAAGGAAGGGTCTTACTGCAGTAACATAACCATAATGATAAAAAATGACTGCTTTTCTTCAGCTCACCTCTTTCCTTTCCAAATACATGCGTTTGTGAAAACAGCTGAACATACCACATTAATAAATGAAAAATTATACTTGCCCATGTGTTAAAAAAACACAGTTCTTCTCTGAAAAAAAATATTTCAAAACATTTGAAATATTTACCAGTGCATGTTTTTAAGGGGCTTACAATTTTTTTTTTAATTATGATGTCTCGGTCACAAATCGAACAGCGTTATATCACTGCTTTGTATCACACACACAGGATTTTCCGAAGTTACTGTAACATTTTGGATTAATATTTTTATTTGAAGGGAGGCTTTTTTTAAAACTGTTTGAAAAAGACAAATATATATTTTTAGAAGAAAAAAAATTTCTATAAAGATGTTCTCAAAACTTAATATGACTCTGTTGTTGTTTTCCTCATAAACCTAAACTTTTGCTGATGTGTCATCAAAACTGGCTCGATCGGTCCTCCTAAATGCAAAACTGATGTTTATTTAAAACATCAAGATCCACAACAAATGTGGCTTCCCGGTCTAATATGTTAAGTAACAAAGTTAAATCATCCGTCATTCATAAGCAAACACCATAAGGACGCTTCCCGCTTCATTTTGACTGTAATGTCTCTACTTTAATTGTTGAATTGACACCAGTCCTGTGTACCTTTGACCACTGAACGGATGACCGCTCACCCTCAGATGAAAGGCCGCACATTGCCATCGCCTTGACACACAGCCATAACAGCCTTATTTAAAAGCTGTTAAATAACTCAGCCTTTAGTCTCACCTTCGACCTGTCAAAGTCCGGATGGAGAGATGGAGAGGTGGGAGGGAAGCAGCTTTAAGACTCAGTAACAGCTAATCACTGACAGGTGAGCTCCCCCTTTGGAATTGGACGTCAAGCAGAGACGAGTTGGTGAGTCATTTTTGAATATTCTCTAATTTTAGAGTTTGTTTTAAAGAATTATGGCATAAAATGTATTTAAGGACCTCTTTAGATTGACAGAAATGTGAGTAAAACGTAAGTCAGTAGATCAGTAAATCTGAGATGTTTAAATGTATGACAAACAGCAACAAGAAAACCAAGCGTTACTGCTTACTTCAAACCTCCTAATTACATATCTGCATTTTTAAAAACCATGAAGTGGTTTAACAACCCCTTTAGTCTCTTACAGTGAGGACAAATAACAACAGAGCTTCCAAGAAATTAAAGGAAATAATTTTGGTTGTAAACGTTTAAAAAAAAAAACATATTTGAAAGAGATTCAAATACTTACATAATCTATACTATAAGGGGAGTGATTTTCTTGTTACGCTGTAAACTGGCAGAGAGTAGGTGTTCAAGAAAATCCATGTATCATCAGCATAATCTAAATTAATTCTGTTATCTTGGTGAATCTGAAGGACGCAGCCTCGATGCAGGAAAAACAACTGAGATTCATCCTTTCAGCTTTCCTGACGAAGGTGTGCAAGTCCTGAACTGTTGTCTTAATAAAGAACCTCACACCATTTTGTATTTTTCCTCTGAAGTCAGTGTGTTTCACATGTCAGATGAATCACCTACAGTACATATCCCTTTATGGCCCAGCTTTAATAACAAGCAATCAAAGGAATTAAAGGGACAATCCTTATTTTGCATTCAAAGTCCACGCAGGTTTTTATGACTTTACAGTCAGCTGTGTCATCTGTTAATAATTACCCAGCTCTGCTGAACGATAATGGAAGATTAACTTCTCATCTGAAGACATCAGCACTTCTGTTTTGTTTTTTTTATTTCCATGTGGTGTATTAAAAGGTTTATGCACAATGTGTAACACGGGTTATGAGAAGAGGGGAGGGAAGGATTTTAAATTGTGTTCTTTTTACTTAAAAACTGCAGGTACTCCTTAAATGTAACGCTATTTCAGGAGTCATGTTTTTTGCATCTTTTGTCATAATATTTAAAGTCACAATCTCACTATATGCACCTGTTTCATTTGGATAAATCACTTGCATCATCTCCAGAGCATATTGTGTTTTTGCAATAGTTTGTGTGACTTTTTCCTTGTTTCCAATGTTTCATCAAATGCAGCAGTTTAGTATATTTCTGCCAAAAGAAAGAGGGAAAAAACATAAACAACCACAAAAATCTTAACAGAAATACTTACATAATCTTGGTAGATGCACAAAAGGAAAACTATAAATTATAATTTGGACAAATCACTTCTACTATCTCCTCAGCATATTGTGTTTTGCAATATTTTGTGTTGCTCAATTCATTTTTCCGCAAATCAACAATTTATTATATTTTTGCAAAAAAATAAAAAAGAAAAAGAAAAATACAAAACCTTTGCAAAAAAAACTGCCTACAATGCTCAAAAGGAAAATTTGAAATTTTCCATAATCCTGACAAACATTTCTAAGCATATTTTTCTTTTGCTCTGGCAAAATATATATTTCCCCTTTGATTTCACTTTCTAATTATCCAGCTAATTATACATGTCAAGTGTCATCACAATCTAATACAATGCAAGATTTAGATTATCTCAGCATCACTGCACGAGATATGAATAATAATTAGATTGTGATTCTTTCACTCCATTATGAGACATGACCACCTATAAGCCGAGGGTGATTTCTCTGACCAAGACTCCGGGTCAAACATTTGGCTTCTATCTGAGAGTGGAGCAAAATGAGGAAGGTCATCTGATCCGCTGCCTGGAAATGGGAGGCCCAGCTGAACTGGCCGGCATGAAAGACGGAGACCGCATCCTTCGGGTCAATGGAACATTTGTTGATGAGCTGTCCCACTCCGAGGTGAGCAGGCCTTCAGAGGCACTGCAGTGCATTAATCAAATCGATAAAGACTCTGACTCATTTTCTGTGTTTTTTTGTTTGTTTTTTTTTGTTGTTTTCTTCGTTTTCCCTTTTTACAGGTGGTGGAGCTGGTGAGGGACGGCGGGGCATCCGTCTCATTCCACATCCTGGATGAATCGTCTTACAAGAAAGCAAAGGCTTTGGGGGTGAAACTTTCTGATCCCCAACTCACACCAGTGGCCAACGGAGCTACCAAAGAGCCTCCAAAACTCAAACTGTGCTACTTGGTCAAGACTTCCTCGGGATATGGGTTTTCTCTTCGCTCAGTAAGAGGTAAGATATGGAACTGCATTTATAGCACCAAAGGGTATAAGGTGTGAAAATCCTCATGATAGGATCATATTATTATTCCCTGCTGCAGTACAGTTTTATAGATTTAACATTTAGAAGAGAAAAATCCAGCATTTAATTTGAATACATATATTTATTCATGCGAGTGTTTTTGTGTTTCTTTCAAAATCACCTGTGCCACACACATCTATGCCCAATTCCTAGAAATTAAATCTCACTGAAGCATTTTTCTTTTGTCTTTATCTATTCTTTCTAAGTTGAGCGGTGTTTCTGTAAACTATAAATTAGTAATTCATAATTAGATATAATGTGACAATAAAACCATGATACCTGGCCACGAGGCAGGGAGAAAGTCCAAGTTTATATTGGCATCACATACATTTCACAGCTAAGAAGGTAGGAAACTGCAGCAAAAAGATGACCAGGTTTCCATAACAACCGGTTTCTTATCCAAAACCCCTAGGAAGTTAAAAAGTATTCAAGGTAACTCAGAAACACCAGGAGACTTTAAATGAAATAGTTTAATGTTTTATACTGAGTTAACGTTGTCTAATTAAGCTTGTATGTTCTAAAATGTTCTGCTTATGTCTGCAATAGCAGATAAATTTAGTTTAAGGTTATTTCACATCTTGATAAGGGTTCCTAATAAGTAATTAACTGTATAAAATGCATAAATGTCTCTCAAAATCTACTTTCTCTGACAGTTATTTTTTAGATCTGATCAACTATAACATCATAATTCGCTCTGGGTGGTGACATGATATCCAATAGTCTCTTGGTTTCTGTGAGAACAGCGTTTATCCCCGGACTGGAAAGTCTTTAAGGTCTCTTAAAGGAGTGGAACGTGTTATAAACTTTATGAGTACAAAGCCATCGAATGTAAGAACTAGACTAGTTAATATTACCATCATGTGTGACAGAAATATCGTTGAATTAGTATTTCAAGGTCCTTTTAGATTTTGCAGAGGTTTCACTGCAGTGCTGATGGAGCTTTATGTTACCTAGCAACAGAGCTAGATGGAGTCTTTTAAGTTAAAACTAAGTATCTTCATATGTAACTGGAAATCGCAGTAACACCTCCTAGTTTTCAGATTATTTCTTTATTATTATTATTATTATTATTATTATTACATCTAATTAAAAAAAATGAAAATTTTATTAGCCACCCTTAGAGAGATGAGTAAAACATGTTCTAGAGAAGACAACCTACATCTACTGAGTAGTTTTTTTTTTCTAATTTGTATAGTTCTATCGATTTTGAACACAATAATTTAAAAAAAAAAACATAAAAAAATATGTATGATTGCAGGCATTTAAAATACTTCTGTCTTTTCTGATATGCTTTTACAATGTCACCAAATGGCTTTTTGCATCTGGAACAGAGGCTCTGCTGTTTCTTCAAGCAAATAAGAAATGTTTTTTCATGTGATTTCATCCATGCATCATTCTATTTTGTCTGTTTTACCAGGCGAACCAGGATTGTTCATGACTCAGGTGGACTCGGGCAGAGTAGCCTACAACGCTGGAGTCAGAAACGAAGATCGTCTGCTCGAGGTCAACGGGGAGAACATAGAAAGCTACACGCATGACGAAGTGGTGGAAAAGATCAAACTGGGAGGGAAAAGCGTCATGTTCCTGCTTGTTGACAAGGAAACGGACAGTTTCTATCGCAACAAAAAAAACAAGATAGGATCATGGTTGGCAACAGTAAAGTTTCTCCCACTGCAACCGCGCTTCATCAATTTGACCAAAGGGTCTAATGGATATGGATTCCTGCTCAAAGAGGATCCAGGCCAAGGAGGCAAGGCCAAAAAATAACCCTGTGTGTTTCACTGCAGAGAAGGGGTTGTGGTTTAACGACACGCTCCATGATTTATTGCAGGACACTTCATAGGGGAAGTAGACAAAGGCAGCCCTGCAGATAAAGCTGGCCTGCGGAAAATGGACAGAGTTGTTGCTGTCAACGGGACGGATGTGGACAAATGCAGCCACAAACAGGTGGTGGACTGGATCAGGCTATGTGACAACACATGCTCCTTCCTTGTGGTGGACAAAGACACGGACCAAATGTACAAGCAGGTGAGCCACCTACTCACCTGTAGTCTTTCTAGTTCTGCTTACAACGTTGACAACATGCTAAGGTAATCATGTTTCATGTCTCACAGGGTAAGGTGTCTCCGATGCTTTTCTGGGAGGAGATGAAAGGTTCTAACTCCCCACCCAGTTACACCGAAGCTTTGAGCTTACCTGCTCCTGCCCAAACATCCATGGCTGGAAGAGATAAAACGGAGGAACTGAGACCCAAACTGTGCAGAATGGAGAAAACCTCTGCCGGTTATGGCTTTCACCTAAACGGCATTGAAGGGGTGCTTGGCCAGTACATCACAGAGGTAAGATCAACAAGAACAAGCACTGTCTGAGGGAGACTACTCCACAAGAACCTGGTTAAAATCACCTCTTTTCAGGTGGTGAAAGGCGGTGCAGCAGACAAGGCTGGAATGGAGAACGACGACGTTGTGATAGAGGTGAACGGTGAGAATGTGGAGCAGAGCACCCATGCTGAGGTGGTGAACATAATCCGCAGAAGTGGCAACACTCTGGAGATGCTGGTGGCCAGACAGGATGTCTACAAACAGCTCAAAGCCACAGGTGTGAAGACCACACCGCTTCTCCTTGGGGAGACCTTCAAGGGGAAAACTCGCACTGCAGAGTCTCCAAAACCAAACAGGGAAGAGGAAAAGCAGCAGCAGGAGGAGGAGGATGAAGCCAGGCCAGAAACTCCACCTCAACAGGAAAGACAGAGGGTGAGTGGTGCTATTTACCATCACCGGTCATATTTCTAACCAGCATGGTGTTAAATGTGACTGTTCTGATCCACTCTGGGATATTTTGTGCAAACTGTCACAGTATCAAATCAATGAATGATTAACTACTAATTGTGAACAATTAGAGTATAATTTCAACTATGTCCCTTGACATTCTTAAAGAATATTTTAGAATCTAAATCATGCCACGGTAAATATATACGATTAACAAGAGTGTCGAGATTAAAGTTATACTGCTGATTATTTCACCACATAACATTTTGTTGCTTTTTGTTAAAGTGCTCCGGAAAGTCATTGGTGTCATTTGAACTTTTCACATCTTGTCATGTTACAACCACATATTCCATTGTACTTCATCGATTACCTACATGTGGCTTTCATTTTGGTTCAGCTGAAATATGACAAACAAAAATGTTATCGTACTTTCTGTTCCTACTTTTAGACTCCCTCTGTGTCATCATCTTTGTCTGAAGACGGCATCGACGAGAGACTCTGAAACGACGCCCAAAGGAACAAATCCTAGATGTGGCCGAATCTGAAGAGTTTGTTTTTAAAGCTCTCTGAGCTTCACACATTCCGGTGAAACATACGGTAGTAAGAGAGATGACAACAACAACTAAAATAATAATAATAATTACAGCACTCGGACTGAGAAATTGCCCACAAAAGCTGATTCATAGCAGAATAGCTGCTATGAATCAGCATAGCAGCTATTCTGCTATGCTGATTCGCTGCTGCTGGCGACAGTTCGCCAGCAGCAGCAATCACATCCTGTGCAACCAGCTGTGATTCCGTATTTATACGGAACTCCTGCAAGTTCCTCATGGAACTTGCATGAGGAACTTCTGCAAGTTCCTCATGGAACTTGCAGGAGAAAAAAACATTTTGTGCCTTTAATAAAAACTTCAGTGCTCTCCTCATTCACTGAAACCTCAAGGAGGTGATTAACCAAAAGGATAAATGCAACTTTAACTTGCATACATGTACTATATTCATTCTCATAACACAGACAATGGCTGAAAGAAGATGGCTACTAACCTAAACAAGTCCACATCTACAGTCAAAGCTTAAAATAGATGGAGCTGTGACAAACAAAACTTGAAGAAACCAAATGCCCTTTTACCATTACACCCAGAAAGAAGGACCATAAGGAAAGTAAAAAAAAACAAAAAAACTAGCTCCATAAAGATCAGGGTAAGAGAATCAAAGCAAAGCTTTAGATTTGTGATCAAATAAGATAACACTTTAACAAATTTTACACATTTTTACCAATGTAAAATGGTAAAAAGGTGCCAATAAATGTTGAGGGCGCTGTATTGTTTTGATCAAAGCTTGTATTGATATATAGCCCCTTTTGCAAAACCTGAGATAATCGTTGTCAACATAGTTTAAAATCATCTCTGTATGCAGTAAACATGTATTTTCTTTCCTTTATTTAATATTTGACATGAAAGTTCACATTTCTTACATAAAATAAAAAAAATCAACACATTCCATCTGAGTAAAGGCTGACTTTTTGAGTGCCTGCTTTCTTCCCAAATTGAATGACATATCTGAACATTAAAAAATAAAAAATAAAAAATCACAGTTGGGAAAACCTGCAGTGAAACAAGAAATGTGTGTCGTTTCAACCAGTGTGTTAAAACATAAAGATATAAAGAATTAACCAAAAGTGTACAAAATTAACAGCAAGGAAAGAACCCTATTTGTTTCATTTGAATGACTTTCTGTAAATACTCTGCTTTCAGTTTGCAAAGTTCCTTCAGCATGTGCTCCAATAGTCACCCTAAAAAATGTTTGTTTCTTTTGTTGTTGTTTTTTTTTTTTCCTGATTCAGGAGTAAATGCCTCAAAAATGATTTCTGTATCTCTCAGAACTGCAGAATAAAATTCAGCCCACGCATCAGTGAAGGCTAAACACGCCACAGGTGTTCAGAGGGCCATGTGTTTTTCTGGTGCCTGCTTGTGGGCGAGGTAAAGGAAGAGGATGCTGGACAGAGCGCTGACCAAGAAGATGACGTCAAACCAGCGGTGGTAGAAATTGAACTGGAGCTCTCCCAGAACCTCTGTCACGATGGAGCGGTACTCCAGCGGCATGCTCATGCGCATCAGCAGCACAGATGAAACAAAATACATCCCCTTATAGATTCAGATAAAAATAAAAATTAAGAAATGGATTCAAACTTAACTCAAGGCTGCAGGAAGTACTCGACTCTGAAGAAAAACACACTCACCATGATCTGAGCGAGGACAAGCACGATGACATTGGAAGATTTGCTGCTTGATATTGCGTAGAAGAACTAAAATAAAATGAAGGTGACAATATTCAGAAGATGGAAGCTGAAAACGATAACTTTTCAAGAAAGAAAATGTGCATGTGTGTTAAATATTTGAGTTGAAAAATATTTGGCCTTCGGTATAACTGTATAATCTTTGCCACATGTTAAAACTTGACAGACTGCAGGTTAGAGGTTTTAATCTGAATTTAAGCGTGCACACTTTAACTAATGGGCCATCGTTACCTTTGTGAGTGTGATAAGCAAACCTCGTATGGAAGTGACAATTATTATTCCAACCAGGATGAAGGAAATATGCTGGGACCAAAATTTCACCTGGAACACAGAAAAGAGGAGAAAACGTAAAAAGAAAGCCAAAACCTTTGGCGTTTTAGATTCCTCCCTCAGAACCTGAACCTCTTGGACTCAACAACTGCTGTTATGTGAACACACATGAACAACACATGGTTAACTGCAGAGACAACAAGGCAGAAAATTATCTTTACAAGAGGTCATTCCAGGTGATCCTGGGGGATTAGTTGGAGACATAAACAAATTTCTGAAAAGTAAATCATTAAATGTATTTGTAAGCTTAAATTCGGAGTTGATGTCAAGATTAAAGAAGCAGAGGTTGCAGAGAGGGATAGGATAAATTCATGCAGTGATCATTGAAAGTAATAGAAAAGCTCTCAGAAGTAATGAATTCATACACAAGTGTGTTTCTTACATCAAACTGGATGCCCAAGTAGTTCACTGTGATTTCGATACCCCTGGTCACCGGATCCGTCTTTCCAACTCGATCAAACACTATGTTTATCGTTGCCTGTAAATAGAAGAAAGGTTTAAAAGTGAAATCAGTGACAACACACCTTTTAAAGTAAACATATAGCCAGCAGGAAGTGACGTGAATGTTTATGTGAGATGTAAAACACGAATGCGGTGTTCCTACCATGAAGATTTTCCAAACACAATAGATGGAAAAGAAGTAACCAAGAAAGTTGAAGTATTTCCCTTGGAAGGTCTTTGAGTACTCAATTCGCTCCTAAAGAAAACAAAAAAAAACAAGACAAATCATCCATCGCATAATTACAAAAGGTAAACTAGTTATAAATAAACATACTAGAAAATAAGCTGATGCTCATGCATGTTAAATGTTTACTCCAGGTGAGAAAATTCTGCTGGTTTCCATCAAAGATAATCATAGGTTTATGTGGTAATTAACATTAAAATTTATAAATTTTTTGTGGCAACAGCTGTAAAATTAATCACACCACCTTCAAAACGTGTTAATTACAGCAGCGTTGTGCGTGAAAACATTCAAAACGTTGACGACAAGAGAAACTTGAGCTGAGCATAAAACGGTGCTACATTTGGTGAGGGCCTGGTGACTGCTGTGTGTGTAGCCACAGTTAACGGTTTATTTGAACACGTGTAAACAAATATGATACTAAAGAGGTAAACCAGCCCTTAAGTGCTTTAAAAGTTGGTTGGCCTCAGTTAAAAGCACAGTCATTGCAGGCACTTTTGCCATTAATATACCTAATTCATTTTCCGTTGGAGAATAAGGGCAGCTGTACTGATGATTGAGCTAAATATAGAAAATACAGTGGTGCATTCGCCCTTTCCTGATTTCAAGCAGGGTAAAATTATGTAAAAGCAGGACATCATGAATTACTTAGGCAGGATAATCTGCATGTTCAGCAAATGCCAGTCTCCTACCCAATCAACATACTAGGTCCAAATTCTCGGGCACACACTTGTTTACCTTGGTGGCTTGCAGATCCACCGTCTCCAGGAAGAGTTGTCGACTCAGCTCCTCCAGAGCATCAACTTCCTGCTGGATCAAAGACAAATCTACAGCGAGGAAAGTCAGGGATCACAGCAGCTAAGATTTTTTTCAGGATAGTTAGCAGGAATCTAAAATATAGAGATGCTTGCATCCAAGCATGAAGGATACTTTCACTGCCTGTTTGTGTAGAGGTGACACTCTTGATCATGCCCCAGAAACCAGTCTGTTTGTTTTGGTCCTCCCCTCGTTGGTACATCTGCCTCCTCGTCATGGCGATTCTTGAGAGACAAAAGAAAGCGTTATTTTACTTTTTGCAGAAAGAAAAAATGGTTTGAAGATCAAGAGGGGGTGTAAAATCATTATTCCCACCGTTTCTTTTTGCTGACAATCATATCCATGGTTTGGAGTAACCGCCTCTCCAGAGCAAGAATGTCACTATCTGTTACATTTCTGCGAAAACAACAAAAGCTAACTGTGAAGACACACTGCCACCTTCTGCTTGAACACTGCAAAGAAACAGCCGACGGGCCGAACCTGAGGAAATAGGACATGTATGTGTATGGACAGTTGACGGCACCAAACCCTGAGAGGAGAGCCATAAGGGTGACTCCGATCACACCGACACGACTGATGAGCTGCTCAATGGACAGAATCCCTGCACAAAATCAATCAGAAAGAGACACTAAAGACACTAAAGAAAGAGACACAGAAAGAGACACTAAACAACAAACAGCTCATAAACTTCACAGATGAATGACGGTGCAGAACCTTGCAAATGGCCTCTTTCACATTTTGCCACATTACAATTGCAAACCTCAGTGTATTATAATGAGATTTTATGTGATAGACCAACACAAGTATCACATAGCTGTGAAATGGGAGGAAAACAATCCTCGGTTTTAAAATGGTATTTTTTTTTAGTTGTTGTTTTTTTTTTTCCCAAAACAGATATTTGAAATGTGTGAAGTGCAATCTGTGGATTGTAGAAAGATCTCTCCCTGCATGACAGATACAAGTCTTTTGTGGTACTACTGACAGTTGTGACTGAAATTTTTCCCCAAATTCATTTTTGAAAATCCTCTCCTGGGAGTCGGATTGGATGAAGTGTTTATGAACATAATTTTTCAGGTGTTCAAATGTTTTAATTTAAACTATTCTGTTTCTTTGGCTGTATGTATAGAGTAGCTGTCCTGTTGCAAGATGAACCTGCACAATGAATCTAGGCAAAACATTTAAATGTAGGTCAAATAAGAGCAGTATACTTTCTGTTCCCTACATTACTTGAGGCAAACTCCAGGCCATTTGTCGGCTTTCTTCTGGACTCTCTGTTATAAAGATGCTGTTTGTTCAGAAATGTTCTCTACCAAACCTCCAATGCCTTCATATTTACTATTTAGCTGGGCTCTAAATGCGATTGAGTTAAATATAACACCAGATTTCAATTATTATTATTTCAGAAAAAAATAAAAGCAGTTTCCTTTCCCTTCCATATCTCATGTATGCACTTCTTTATGTTTGTTTATAACATAAGCTCCACTGAATTTCCTTAGAAAATGTGAAAAATCCTTAAAGGATGTGAATACATTGGCATGACACTAACACGGCATGAAATGCAACATTTTGATGAAGCCTCGTTTACTCACCATGTTTTGGACTCAAGATTGGGAATGGGTCTCCTAACTTCCAGAAGAAATACATGAAGGTAAACCAAACCATACAGGCAAAAAGGAGTTTTTGCCTCTGCACTGATAAGACAACAAGCAAACAGTTCACTATTAGAACAGCACCTTCAAATGTTAAAAGTTTTGTTTGTTTGTTTTTCTTGAACTTACACAATCGTATGTTGCTGACAACAAAGTAACCGATATAAAAAGGCACCACAAAGATTAGAACCAGCAGAATCACATACAGATTCAACTTCCAGTGGAAATACCTGGAACTGGGACAAAACATGATGATGAACAAATTGTATCTGTTTTAACCAAGGGATCAGGCCTTTTCCCCAAAAGTAAATATCACTTACGTGCTGCTTAAGGCCCCAAGAATCTCAAAAATGATAAGCTCGAACATTGTACAGGAAAACGCAAAGGTGACAGAAAAAACCACCTGGACAACATACTGTCGCACCTGAAAACAAAAACACAGTTTGACTGTAAAACATTTACAAGTCTGCTAAAGAAGAGAAACCTCTAATATCTGTATCTGTTGTGTTTCTTTTTATTAGAATCAATATGTTATGTCTTAAACAAAAACCAGTTGGATTTTAGAGACATAAACTACTAATGCTGCAAATGGAATAACACCTTACCTCATAATCTTTGAACAGCTGCCGCATAAAGAACAACCAACCAAACCCAAAAAACAGCACCTGGACGAAATATGCAAAAAAAAAAAAAAAAAAGTTGATGGTAAGTACAAAGACACTCAGTAACTTCATATATGAAGTAGTTTGAAAAACCTTATGAAAATCAGGTTCAAACCCAATCTAGATTAATTCTTCTACTTCACATTAATTCAATACAGTCTAATTTCTTAATGATTATCATATAACAAGTTGATAAACAACAACATCATAAAATGCTAATTGAGCTGGTAAAAACACTTTTAATACGTGCATTATCAAACTTTACTTATGAGAAACCATATAATTAATGTGGATAATACCGATCATATTTCATCTTGAAATATCTTAGAAGAACTGGACCCATGTCCTAAAAATCTAAGTTAACTACGGAAAAGTATACTTCTTCCAACCGATTACCTGAGAGGTGAACATGATGACTGAGTCCACCAGAAACGACATGATGATTATGATGTGAGTTAAACAACCTCAAACACTTCGAAAAACCCCAGTGCTGCAAAGTGCAGGCCAAGATTAGTTCATTTTAACCCCAAGGACAAAAACACCGTCTTTCTTAAAAGTGAACCGTGTGTTATGTGTCTAACATTTTGACACTTGTTTAGCTGTCAAGCTACAACAGCAAGTCGTCACCAACATACTTCCGTCGCAGGGATACTACGTCATTCGCCATTCAAAGTAAGGAAAACAAATAAAAAGGTTCAAAAACTTAAGTCAAGATAACAAAGCATAAAATAATAAAACAGACTATTATAATCACTTATTATCATTTGTAATTTTAAAACAGCACGGTCATAGACATAGACCGTTCGTTAATATCGCCGCCATATTGTGAGTGTAATTGTTTCCCGGATATATTTAACTATGCATAGGTTTTAAATTAATCATTTATTTTATACGTTTTATTTTTATGCTTAGTTTAGAACTATTTTACGCGCATCCGTTTAATATTTGTTGTTCTCTTATTTTGATTTTCAGAATTATTATTATTATTTATTTTTTTTTATTTTTTTTTTTGCGGTTAATATCAACATATTCAGTACTGGCACGAACATGTATATGAAACTAACATTACAATTAATACAAACAGTGTTTCTTATGAGAGGCCCCTCATATTTTCTTCAGTCGTAAAAACGTAGTTTATAGTAGTTGATTTTCAAAACGTTGCCACTCACAATATGGCAGAAGCGCCGTCAGCAACAGCAAATGTTTTTATTCATTTATTGTTTTAACCTTTTCTCTCCAAAGTGAAATAAATAAATAAATAAATAAATAAATTTTCTTTGTTTATTGTGTATTTTTAAATTCTAACACAAATCTCAAAAATAAAATAAGCTGCTTAGGATTGACTATTTTGATCATTTTATATATCTCTATTTTCTATTGTCTTATCAGCTATGCATATATGTATATTTTAAAATAAAAAAATAAGTAGATAAATAAATGAACAAATAAATAATATATTATTTTTCGAGATCCTATATTTGCGCGCAATGTATGTACCGTGACACCAGAGGGCGCCGTGGAACCAAAACTTTCATTCCTCATCGCGGACTACATTTAATTTGGGTAGTGCGCCTTTAGTGTCCAGTGCTGCCTGCGGTTAGAGTATCAGTCCGAGGGGAGCGCAGCAGCGAAACACTTGGAGGAACAGAAACTATCGCATGCCGATGCTGGATTATAAGGATGCAGGAGATGATGCAGAGGTAGACCGTCTTAAGCTGTTGGCTTTTCACATTTGTAACAAGAGGCATAAGGTGAGTCTCTGTTAACTGATACAACTTGTAGAAGAAATGTTATTGTGAACTCTGATTTGTTCTCTTGATTAATAAAGAACTAAAAGTTTTTAGTTTAACAGTTTTTAGTTTAGTGTATCTTATATTTCAAAACGGGATTAAAATGTTGGCAGTTGAGAAAAATATGCTGAACTTATAAATGCACTTTATGCTTCAAGGTTCTATAATGAACTAAAGTGCAAATAATTGTTATATGCTGGCTCGGTGTACAATATTTTACATGGAACACTGGCATACGGAGTTAAAGCAGATGCAATCATAAAGAATGTGGAGTAGAAACAGAACAGCTTCATAGTTGAAGATACAAAAGAATATATAAAATAATAACAGATAGCTGGATTTTGATCATTTTGACTCACTGAGCTGAATATTGTTTGCTGGCAAATTAAAGCATCCAGAAGCTTGACTAAAAACTGTGTGGACAAACCAAATGCCTTCTGGAAAGGTGGGGTTTATTGGCAAAGAGGACAACGATTGAACTCTTTGCTCAGAACAATAAAGAATAATGTTTTGTCATGAAATGGGAAGGTGAGACTTTAATAATGCCGTATTAACTGTAAAACATGGTCTTCATAGCTTCATACTGTAGGGCGTTTTTGCTGGTGCATGGTATGAGGTTGATGGAAACTACTGCCTAGAAAATATGTAACTTCACTTCAAATAAAATCAACAGCAAGATGGATTCAACTTGGACATTAGTAGCTGTTTCAAAACATCAGTGATTCCAAATACACATAAAAAACTGGTTTTGGAAAGGATTATGATCTGTATTTTCCACTTAAAAGTCCTGATGGTAATCCTGTGAAACATTCAATCTGGATCCAGAGACCAACTAGTTCACATGTGTTCTAGCATTGTCAAGAAACGCAGTCAAAAATTGATTTATGATTATTAAAAAAAATCTATTCAGGTCATGATGAGAGGTCTTTCTATTTTTCCTCAGTGAGAACGATGATGATCCCTGTCACTTGTAGAATAGGTCTGCAGGTCTCTTTTCTCCTCCTTTTAATTGGACAAACACATGGTGAGTAGGGGCATGCAAAGTCAAACCAATAAAATACTGAAAAACATAAAAAAAAAAACTACTCCCGCTCACCATTTGCAAAATATTGATTTCAGGTAGAGTGACGGCGCCGGCACGTTTGAAGGCACCAGTGGACAAACCCTTTACACTGACCTGCACGCTGTCAAAGGACCGTGGTGAAACTTTGAGGGAGGTCCGTTGGCTGGATGACAAGAATCAGACCCTGCTGAGCTACCAGCCAGGTAACAGAGACAGCGTGAGTGGACAGCAGCATGTGGAGCTCGCCACCTCACCAAAGGACTCCTCAGCGATCACCATTCGCAGGGTGGGCTTCCGTGATGAAGGCTGCTACACCTGCATCTTTGAGCTCAGTCCTTCAGGTTCAAAGCAAGGACAGACGTGTCTCACTGTTGACGGTAAGGGAAATATTTATAATTATTTTGAGTCTGTTAAGGTTGGGAACACAAGTACTTTGCATTTAGGATAAAATATATTTATTAAAGATGAGATAGACACTAGTATAGCTCAGAAGCTAGGAGGAGATTATAATCTAGGGGAAAGGTAGAAGAGAATGGACAGAATAAGTTGTTTGACTCAATGGAGGAGCAATAATTAATGCAGCTTTAATAATCATAGAACCTGATTTGTGGATGCATAAGGGAAAGATTCATTAAGATATTTCACATACGAGTAGCTTATATTGAAGAGGGTCCATCAATTTACTGATAGTTACCACAATCTGAATATATTTTTAGCATGAAGGAGAAGTATTGCATGATTTTGCATCAGTACTGTGAACACAGCTGAAAGCAGATAAAAATGCATCAGAAAGATCCAATGACTGAACCCTGTGTAACTCCATAATAAATGATCCCTTCCATCTCATTTATTATTTACTGGTACTAAGCAATCGTGATATTTATGTTACATAGATGACATTGTGCAGAAGGAAGAGTCATGAACTGGGTGTGTAAAACCTCCACTCGAAACCTGAATGAGTTACAGTCCCAGTGATAGTAAGAAGAGATAAGCTGACATTTTTTTTAAAAAACTGTAAGCTCTCGCGTTGTGAAGCAAGTTGTCCTCTGTTTGACACAGACAACATTCACATCTGTTAGAGCGATAGATTTGTTAGGAAAGTCTTTTACGAAAGGGTAGCCAATATGAACGAGGGATAAGTTGGCTGAAGACAGAGCTCTCACAAGAGTGTCAAAAAAAACGGTGGTCTGCATTCAGTCTTCATAGTCGCTGTCCCTGTTAATATTCCATCGCTTGATTGATTTTGGATGCTTTCCCTTTTGCCCTCAAAGCTTAAAACTGAAAACATGCGAACACACGTGTTCCCAACCGCTGTTAACCTCTGACCAGAAACTGATGAGCGTGCTGAGTCCGGGCCAGTCATGTTAATAAAGAGCTGTGCAGCAGTGGGAGAAGGGGAGCTTAAGCTCCTAAGCAGAAACAGCTGGGCCAGATTCCACTGAGTGGTTTCTGTTTGGGTACCTCATATTCCCAATATTAACATTCTCCTTTACGCGCCCCTCGTCTCCCAGCTATGTTTATTGTCTTTTCTGCCCTCGACTGATCCTTTGTGTTTCATTCGCAGCCGAAGTCACATCAGAGAGAAACAAAACAGCAGTGAGCGGCAAGAAGGCGTCCCTGTCATGCTCCTTTGGTTTGCCCGAAAAGGTGCAGCAGATACTGTGGAAACACACGCCTGCTCAAGGCGAATCGACAGAGGTGGCCTCTTTTGCGAAGCGGAGCGACCCCATGATCGAGCCAGCTTATCAGGGGAGAGTCTGGCTCTCTGCTTCTCTGTCAGACAGTCAGCTTACGATCCAGCCTGTCGCCATCCAGGATGAGGGCTGCTACACCTGCTTCTATGAGACGCACAGCGAGGGGACAAAGAGCTCTGTGGTCTGTCTCTCTACCTACGGTAAATGTCTGCTTTTCAAGTTCGCTTTTACCCGTCGACATAAACGCTTCAACAATGCAACATTAGGTCAAAACGTTTGTTTCCCCGTCTTTTATCAAGTTCCAGGAATTGAAAAAATAATTTTCGCAATAAAGATGTAGCAAATATTTCCATCAAAATGTCTTCTTGAGCACATTTGGGATTTGTCCTAAAAATTAAAAACTGAGTTACGCTGGTTGCTAAGATAGACTGTGTGTGTGTTTTTTTGTTTGTTGTTTTTTTTGTTTCTTTTTATGCCAAAGTCACTTACATTTGAATAGGCATTGTTTTAAGTTAAGTAGAAAAACGTGAAACTTAGGAAATGTGACAAAAGGGAATTCAATACATGACCTATTTCTTTCTAAATCGAGTCATTTTAGTCAAATTATTTATTGCAGTTACATTGCTGATACTTAGTAAGGCAGGGCTTCTTTACTTTGGCACAGTTTCTGATACAACAATTTGCAAAACATGCATATTTCTTCATTCATCTAGTGCAATCTCCTTCAGTCTCAGTCACATTTACCTTTCACACAATAACTGAAACACATAATCTTAAGATTTCCCTGAGTTGCTCCAGTGGAGATGATGCTCTCTGTGATGAATCTCTCAACCTGTTGAATTCCTCCTCAATACTGAAAAGCACAAAAGGAAGAGGGTTTCTTTCTCTTTCTATTTATCACAGTGTAAGGCTTTAGAAAGATAAAGTCCTAAACTGAATTTGGCTCCAAATTCAGGCACATTCAGTGGGTAACATTACATCGATCACGTTTTGTAACTAAGGCGAAATTTTAAGAGAAACTTTAGTTTGGTGGTGTTACAAAGTACCTTTTTGGCACTGGGAACGTCTTT
>NW_006800008.1:2466790-2523309 GCF_000485575.1 Poecilia formosa | reverse complement strand
CCAAAATGACACATACTAAACTATGATGTCAAAAAACGACCAAAATGACACATACTAAACTATGATGTCAAAAAACGACCAAAATGACACATACTAAACTATGATGTCAAAAAACGACCAAAATGACACATACTAACCTATGATGTCAAAAAACGACCAAAATGACACATACTAAACTATGATGTCAAAAAATGACCAAAATGACACATACTAACCTATGATGTCAAAAAACGACCAAAATGACACATACTAAACTATGATGTCAAAAAATGACAAAAATGACACATACTAAAATGATGTCAAAAAACGACCAAAATCACACATACTAACCTATGATGTCAAAAAAACGACCAAAATGACACATACTAACCTATGATGTAAAAATGAAATAAAATGACATTTTAATTTCAAAAACGACCATCCTAGGTCGTTTTTTGACCTACGATGTCAAAAAAACGACAAAAATGACACTAAACTATGATGTCAAAAAACGACCAAAATGACATACTAATAATGTATGATGTCAAAAATGAGATTAAATGACACATACTAACCTATGATGTAAAAATGAAATAAAATAACATTTTAATTTCAAAAACGACCATCATAGCTCGTTTTTTGACCTATGATGTCAAAAAAACGACAAAAATGACACATGCTAAACTATGATGTCAAATATGAGATAAAATGACACATACTAAACTATGATGTCAAATAATGACCAAAATGAAACATACTAATCTATGATGTAAAAATGAGATAAAATGACACATACTAAACTGTGATGTCAAAAAATGACAAAAATGACACTAAACTATGATGTCAAAAAACGACTAAAATGAGACATAATAAACTATGATGTCAAATATGAGATAAAATCACACATACTAACCTATGATGTCAAAAAACAACCAAAATGACACATACTAATCTATGATGTAAAAATGACATAAAATGACATTTTAATTTCAAAAACGACCATCATAGGTCGTTTTCTGACCTATGATGTCAAAAAACAACCAAAATGACACATACTAATCTATGATGTCAAAAAACGACCAAAATGACACATACTAAACTATGATGTCAAAAAACTACCAAAATGACACATACTAACCTATGATGTCAAATAACGACCAAAATGACACATAGTAACATATGATGTCAAAAAATGACACATACTAAACTATGATGTAAAAATGAGATAAAATGACACATACTAAACTATGATGTCAAAAAACGACGAAAATGACATAGTATAGTAGAGTATAGAATAAAATCTCACATTGATGACTAGAATAAAATATAAAATAATAATAAAAACAGCTGGATGCAGCGGTACTCACACTCAGCAGCAGACACTTGTTCTCCTTGATCGCCCCCAGGCAGCCCAGGAAACCTGTCACCATGACAACGGTGCCCAGTGTGATGATGAGGTTGGAGGCGGAGAGCGTGGGGAAGGAAGGAGACAGGGTGGCCAAGCTGCCCTGGGAAACCGAAAGCCAAACTCCGACTCCCAACAACCCGCATCCGCCCAGCTGGAACGAACAAAAAATACCAGAAAATAAAAATCCTAATCAAAAATATTTTGATTGCTTTGATTGTATCACTGTTAACAGTTGTCAGAACTTACCCAGAAGAAGAGGTTGAAGAGGAAGAGCATGTATTTCACACAACAAATGCAACCCCGAGCCATGACTGAAGACAAAGGGATCTGCTAAAATTAAACACACAGAACAAAACAACATAAAAAACATAAATGCTACAATTTATCATTCAAATCTAATTTTAATCCTTCCAAGTTCCAGAACTGCTGGAAAACTTCTCATGTTTGATGACTCACGTTTTTTTTTTTTTAAACTTTAGACCACACAATAAGTTCACATAGCACTTTGATTCACTTTATTTTGGCACCGAAACCACATTAAAAGAAAGAAGCTATAAACTCACCACTTTAAGAAGGAAGACAACTCTGCAGCTTGAAGGTTTCTGTAAAACACAAATATATAATTATAGTATGGAAATTATATGACAAATGGAAAATAAGAGTAAAAACATTTGGATATAAATGATTTTGTGACACAAATATTGTTGAGAAGGAGGTAAGAAAAAGCAAATTGTCTGAAAATTTGATTCAAAATGTCTCAATTGATTTAGATTAACACATTGTTTCATATTTTTTTATCAACTATTATTATTGTCCTCACACCAACATTTATTCACTTTGGTGAATTCAATTTATGTCACAAGAAAATTCGTATTTTCTCATGATCAGAAACATACTTTTTGTGGACTGGTTTAGATAATTATTATACATTACAGCTTAGGAAAGCAAATTATGCACTATTTTTTTATTGTCCTTTTCATTGGTCCTACAACAAATACCACAAACTATTGTGGCATTTTAAGATCATATCGTCCAGCCCTAATATTTATATTTCATAGAGTTAATTTATTTATCATTTTAGCAAACATTACTAATTGTTATTGTAAATGTAAAAAACACGCTTAAACCTAACCTTGAAAACGAAAGTGTCAAAAAACAGAATTAAAAAAGAGTAAGATAATCCAATTTAAACGTTTTTTTCCCTGACTTTTGTATTATCAAAGAAAAAAATAATTAAATTACGTTAACTTTCGAAACTCGTTAAAGCTAACAATTTTATCAAAAGAAAAACACGTGTTTTTATAAAATAAAATGAATTTAAAAAAAAGAAAAAAAAAGAGAAAATACCAAGAAAATGTTTCTAATAGTTTTAGAGTTGAGATTTTTGGACTTTAATAAAGTAAATTAGTCGAAACATCAACTATCCATTTCTTATTTTATGCTAAAATATGTCGACTAATTAAAAACAGTCGACATATTTTAGGGATTCTACGCGTTGACGTAAACGATACGTCACGGCGTCCCCCTCAGATTTCGCCGTTCTTAAAAGTTTAGGCATTAAAAACTGGACGAAAACGGACAAAAGCAGTTTTAAGACACTTCTCCTTGTTTATATTCAGATATAGATACATGTAATGCTTTGTGATAAGCAAATGAACCGCTTATCTTCGCCTCGTGCCGTGTTTGCTTTCATGTCCATGCAGCCAAAAAAAAAGTGACGAAGAGGAGGAAAAACGGGGATAAAATCTCACCGTTAGCTACGAACTGGCGTCCATCTTCTCACAAAAAGTCTGGCGTCTTTTGCCGCAGAAACCTTCGCATTCTGCTTCCGCGAACAGCTGGAGTCGGTTTTAAAACACAAATCCAGTAGCTGGAAACCGCGACAGCAGCTTTGGAAATCCGTCGACGGGTGGAAGTGGAGAGGATGTTTCCCCTGCGGATGGAGGGCGGAGCTGGACAGGAGGCCAGGAACGGGTCCGCTCCTCATTGACCAGCCGGCGCTCGACCCGGCTACCACCGCGTTATTCCAACGGGTGGAGCTTCTCTCTTAAATCAGGGACACGCTGTAAGAGGGGTTTAAATGAACTCTACTACGCAAAATTTAGAACATTTAGTAATTTAGAATAATTAGCAATTAACAACTTCCCTTCTTGTGTAACTTCTTCACTTAATCAATAGGTGCTTCTTTTTGGTTTAAATAAGGGAAATTATCACACAATATGACTAAATTTAAATTATTCTGGTCCAGATGCTAATAAATTATGTCTAACATTAATCACTGAGTAAAAATGTTCGTATTTCAAAAATCTTAGTTTTGTTGGGGTTTTTTACTATCCAGAACTTGGTTTTACTTTCTGGAGATTACAGGCTACTAAACAAGATTAATCTTTTAAACTTTTTTAGTTAGTCCTCTGCAATCGTCAAAGTACAACATATGTAATGTTTAAAAGTGCAAATATTGAGTCTATAAGTTTTCTAGACTTGAGGATCTTTACTTCTCTGAAATTAGCTTCTATAAAACAAAAGGCTTTTTCCAAAACTTATACTTTAATACTGTAATTTTTCTGGAACTAGATTCAGATTCATTAGAGCTCTAATAGTTTTTACAAACAGCTATGATACTGGAAGGGACCTGGAAAACAAAACAATACCAAAGTAAAAACAATGATTATTTATCTTTTCCAAGGACAAAATGTGTCCTAATTTATGAGTGTGTACCAAAAGAATTTGAAAAGCAGATTCTTTGGTTATTCATCTACAATCATTTTGTCTTATTTCAAACATTGGAAGAGAGAAAACAGGGATTTTAAAGTCCCAGTACAGTCAAATCCAGCATAATTAATAAACACACATGAAAAGCAGGTTTTTGCTCTGGTTAAAGGGGCAGCTAAATTAATAAATATTTTCTAAACCCATTTCAAAAACTAATCTGAGATGTTACTGAAAAGAGAACAAACAGAATGCATTAAAATTAAGTTTTATAAACAGTTTTTGTACAAAGTTCGCCTCCATTCATTGGACATTAACTTGAGAGACCTTCTAATAAAGTCAAGCAGGACTTTAATAAACATTCTTTATCATAACAATATAAATACATAAACCTGAACAGAAAATAAATAAAATACAAAACGTACAAAAAACATTAAAAGGAACGTTTTTGTTTTTTGGTGCAGTTTTTGCATCCATGGAGTTAAACTGTGGGGGAAAATTACAATGTATTATCCAGGCTGTCTGCAGGTCAGTAGAAAAAAAGACACACAGGACTCTGGACAGCGAACGCATCACTGTCCATCAGGAAACTTATCCCAGGACCCATCGATCGGCGTGGGAGGAGTTCAGCTGCACCGACTCGCTGCTCTCTCCGCCTTCATGCTGACAAACAAAAAAAATCAGATGAATAAAAACCTTCCAACTGGTGTCATTTTCCCCACTTAAAACATTCACAGCAGCAACACAAATTATTTTTAGTGCAAATATATTACTAGACTTGAAATAAATCGAAACTAGCTTATAAGTAACATTTCAGTAAGATATAAGATCTTGTTTAAGTAAATTATTGCTTAATATTAATGAAAAGTAAAATAATCTGCCAGTTAGACAAGACGGGGAAAATATCTTGTTCCACTAACAGATTATTTCACTAACAACTGCAACGTTTTCATCAATATTAAGGAATTATTGACTTAAATCAAGCTTCTTTATATTAGAATAGCACAGCATCGCACAGCATAAAGTAAAGTTTGTCCAAAGAACAAATAAACATCATAAGACATGAGTTGACAGGTGCCCGAGTCTGAGAGGTGCTGCTCTTTCATTAAATGAGAAAAATTATAATTTTCTTGCTGAAAAGTTACTTTTAAGTTACTTTTGTCTCATTGCATGTTAGCAGTGGAAGCTAGGCCAAAAAGCTTGCTGAGATTTTATGTTTTTCTGCCCACCTTGTTGGCGATGGCCCTGAGTTTCCCCAGCAGGGAGGGTTTCTGGGTGTAAACCACGTCGTCCTCGGCCTCCTCTCCTTCCGCCAGCGCACAGCTGTCTGCAGCTGGAAGCTCACACTCCTTGTTGGCCGACATCACCAGGCGAGAGTATTTATACTCCAACCTGGACGCAAAGATCACTGGGACTTTCAGCACTGGACGAATTTAAAAAAACATGAATTTATCTGATAAAATAATAAAAAAAACTAATATTTCTACATCCACATTGTTTCTAGAAATTGAATATGTTTCCAGTCCTTTTAAAATATTTATGTCATAAATATTTATTTTAAAATAATTTTTTTCTCTATAGATTTGCAATTATATATGTAACATTTTATCTCAATATTTTTAGGTACTATCATGATAAAGATATAAATGTCCATGATAAATGATTGATTATTGATTTTGAAAAGCATTCCCATTTGAAATCGGCTTCTTAAAGAATTCTGATTTAAAAAGTTTAACTGCAAACATTAATTGCATTTAACCCTGTTTTCAAACTTATATATAAGTTTGAATTTATAAGTTTGAAATCGAAAATAGTAAAAATGACATTTCTGATGTCAGTTTTTAAAAATAATTTAAATATCGTTAATTCAAATTTATTGAGATGATTAATCAAATTTTTATATGCAATTTTAATAATAAAATTAATACATAAAAGTGTAATAATTAAAATAAATAATTATTAAATAAAATGCATTACACAGTAAATGAGTAAAACTACATGCAATAAATGTATAAAATTTAAACATAGTTTAGAATAAAACAATATTTTTTTTATTTGTCTCAATTTAAAATAAAAAAAAATGTGTTTTTTGTCCCTGATCAACACATCAGTGAAGTTTGTTTTTATTTATGTTTTTATGTATTTCTGGGTTAACCCTAACCCTTTCTGCAGCAGCCCTCCTCTGTTCTGTCTGGAATAAAACACCTTCTACTGAAGAAACAGGGAACAATTAAAGTGAATAAATAAATGTTTCATCTTATTTATTGTCCCAATATGCAGTTTATCTGAACGGCTTCAACTCTGTTTAGTCTAAATAAAAAGTTTCCGTTGTTTTTGTTTTCAGCTCAGAGTGTTTCAGGTAAAATCAGACAGTCAGAGTGAATCAGCTGCAGTTCGTCTCCACTCTGTCATCACATCGAGTTCCCCTCTAAGTAACGTCTGACTCAGTTAATGGGCCTGCTGCAGGTGCTCCCACCTCTTGTTTTTCTTCCAGAAATAGAAGGTGAGGGAGACGAGCAGCACGGCGACGAAGGCTCCGACGCCGAGCCCGACCTTCAGCCACAGAGCGATGACCTCGCAGGGGGCGGAGCTTCGGGAAGGCAGCGCCGCGCCTTTGGTGCACAGCTTCGGTTCGTTCCACACGTACAGCGTTTCCTGAAAGAAAGTTGGGATTAACTCCTGGGAGACGTTAATCTGCCAGACTGAAGTGTTTCCTCTGCTACCTGGATTCCCCCCCTGCAGGCTCCCTCTATCAGGTGGTAGTCGGCCTGGGTGCAGCGCGGGCAGGCGCTGGCGCTCTGCCACAGGAAGTGAAACGTGCATCCGTCACACGTCCCTGCAGGACAGGAGCTGCACAAACCCACAGTCAGGTGAAACGGCGCCTTTTCCTTTTTTGACATAAATCTCTAATGTTCAACTGTTTAGTTTGGGAAATTCAACCCAATGTTGGTGGTGTTTCTGCAGAACGTAGCCAAGTCAATGCTGAAAATCAGATTTAAGAAAAGTATTTAACAGTTTGAGACAAATTCCCTAATATTATTGTAATTATTTATTCTTATTTGGGATTTTCTTGAAGCTGTTAAGCTTTTTAAGTCCAACTGAAAACTTTTGTTTTAACATGATTTAACATTATTTTCAACTGTTGACCCTTAAAGTTTCCAGTTTTTATTGCTAATAAATAAAAATATTTTATGAGAAGAAATGTCAAAGAATCTATGGAAGCTATTCTGCAGTGGATGGATGGATGGAGCGCTGGATGGACAGCACCGGGTCAGGACTGGGTCAGCTGTACCTGGGCACAGAAAGTTCTCCTCTGTCTGACGCTTCCGGGTCGCAGCGGACCGTGATGACCGAACTCCGACCCTGATCACAGGAAGCCGTCGCCTGCGTTGACCTGGAGGAAAAGCTCGTTAAACCCAGAACCAACCAGGACCGATAAAAATCGCCTTTCTGTCTCCACCTGTAGAAGAAGTTGATGTCCGGAACGTCGTTTGGATTTTCTGGGAACAGGTCCGGTTTGGCGTTCACTCCGCTGAGAACCGTGTCCACTGTTGCTCCTGAAGAGAAGGATGGGTCAGATCGGCTTTTACCAGCAGGGGGCGACACACAGCAGACTTCTACCTATGAAGGTGTCGGCCAGGCTGATGGACTGGGAGGAGATGGCCATCCTGAGGCCCCGCCCATCTCCTGGGATGATGGTCGACTGGCACAGGAAGCTGTCCACCGTGTTGACGAACTGAGACAGGTCACTCTGGTCGTCTTTGCTGGACACGTCGGTGACGTTATCGGTGCAGACGGCAGCTCGTTTCCCCTGAGAAGGAAACGGAAACAACACCGTTTCTCTATTTTTAGCGTTCGCTTTTTATTGGTGCTCCCAGAAAATGTTCATAGATGAGGCCAGTAAAAATTCAAGGGGGAATAAATAAAAAAAATAGTAATAATTGTTTAAAAAAAATCACTTAATTACAATTTTTGTATTGTGTTTATTTATTTGTAAGGTTTCTACATGTTTGTCTTCATTGAAGAAGATGACTTTAGGGCTGGGCACCACTTTTTAAGAACTAGGGAAAAAGATTAGGGGCACTGAAAAAGGGGATCCTGACTTTAAAGTCCGAATTCTAAAGAAAAAAAAAGAATTCTGAAGGGAAAAAAAGAATTCTGGGAAAAAATCAGAATTCTAAAGAAAAAATCCGAATTCTGGGAAAAAATCAGAATTCTAAAGAAAAAATCCGAATTCTGGGGGAAAAAAGTCAGAATGTTGAGAATAAAAGACATAAAAAAAAGTTCGGTTTTTTTTATGGTCCTAATCCTCTTCCTTACTAATATCCCCCATGAGGGCGCCACTGTTTAAAATGCTTGAAATAGTGAAGTGTTTTTATTTTTTTAAGTTTGTTTGAAATAATTCATAGAAAATGTGGATTTGAACGGCCTTTATGTTTCAATTGTTCCAGACGTTATTTTAATAGTTTTTACATTTTATTTTCCTAAGCCTCTTTATTTCTGTAACCACACAGTCAGAAGATCACAGGAAGTTTTACTGTTTTTTTGGTAAACTATAATGTTTATAAAATTGTAAATAAAAACTGTGTTTCTAAATGCTTCGTATTTTAGGAATGAAATAACTTCGGGCTGGTCTCCAGAGGTCAGTTACCTCGTGGCCACAGAGGCTGACGTTGAACAGGTGCAGGTACTTTGTGCCTTTAGAGGTGAAACTTGGCCCCAATATCAGCGAAGCCACATTACTCATGGGGCTGAGGTCAAAGGTCAGCGTTCTGTTGTTCTCAGTGTGGGTGAAAAAGCAGTCGCTGAAGCAGCGGGAATGTTCCTGAAAGAATCAACAGTTTTGATAAGAATCCAGCTGATCGTTTTGTAAGTGTGTCTGTTGGTTTCACTGTAAAAGTCAAATTTACATATGAAATCACATATTTATGATGCGAACACTGTAAAACACAAGCAAGAACAACCAGGTCCAGTAGTCCAGACTGGGACTACTGGACCTCTGTACCTTGTTGCTGATGCTTCCAGGTCCACATGCGATGCAGGCGTCCTGGCCGTAGGTGTGCCGCCCAGCCAGGTGCGTGTTGGCCGGACACTCCTGGCACCTGTTGGTCTCCCGGTCGATGAAGAACCCGGCGGGGCAGGGGACGCAGGAGGAGCCGGCCCGCTGCGAGTTCTGCGGGACCAGAGCGCAGGCCCGGCATGCCGACGCCACCCCGTCCAGGACGTTGGTCACCTTGATGGAGTAGATCTTCACCGTGTCGCTGACGTAACGGCGCACCTGCAGGTTTAACCCGTCGGTTTTAAAGAAGCGGTGGAACGGGTCGGAGAGGTTTTGCTGCTGGAGGTTTTACTCACGTCCAGAGCGTGGCTCGTCCTCTGGAAGGCCCAGGTGTACGTCACAGAGGCGTTTCTGGTCATGCTGTGGGAAAACGCCTGCTTCCCCTTGCTGCCCTCCCAGGACTCCACCACTGTGGTGCTCTTCCTGTTCACATCCTGCAGGGGGCGCCCAAGACAAAACAGAGAAAAACTCAAAGTGCTCACTTCTTCTTCTAGGTAACATGTTTTTTCTTTTGTGATTCCTCTCAGTAATGCACTTGTGAGTTCTTGTGGCATCTTGAATACTGAACGTCTTCCTGCTACAATTAAAGGTTTTTGTAAAGTTTTCCATTTATGCTAATATTTTGCAAGCAAAGGTACCCAAATATTTTACTACAGTGAGAGTAGATTAACTTCACATATTTTAACTCAAGAAAGAGAAAGCAGTATTTGGTAACTAGCCTACTGAAGTACTGAGTAACTAAGTACTTTCTGCCGACACACACTGAGACACACACCATCATGAAGTAGAGCTCACAGTCAGCAGAACAGATCGTCTCAAACACAAACGTGATTTTTCCGATCTCTCCGCCGGTCATCCCTGACAGCGACGCCGGCATCCTGAAACCAAAAACAAGCAAAACTCTAAACATTTTTGCAATTAAGATTAAAAAAAAAAAACTTTTGTTGGCAAATATGTTTTACCCAAAACTCCTCAAGTGGCAGTTTTAGCTTCAACCAGTTCAAATTCTGTTACAAACAATCTATCCAATTATTAATTAATAATAATAATAAAACAGATCAACTATAAACTTTACTGATGTTAATTAAAGCAGAAAGATGTTGGAAATATTGTTTTAGCTGCAAACGATCGAGTGTTCCCTAAAGGAAAGCTTTGTTACTGCATTTTAGGCAAAAAAAAAGTTTATTTTTTTATTTAAAAAAGGAACTGAATGTTTAATATATCTCTAATATTGTGTAAAAAAAGTTTAAGTGGTTGAATTAAATATCTGCAAATTTATTTTCTCCGATTAATCATCAATTAACAACTGTTAGTTGTAGCCATAAAACCGTTAATGTGTCGCCACACAGCCAGTTAAATATATAAAATAAAGCAAAAGTCTTAAGTTGCCTTTAATTTCTTTTTCTTTCAGGAACTCAAATAGACCACTTAAAGTGGATTTTATCAATAATTTTTTCACGTTTCTAAGTAAAAGTAGAAAATAGCCGCCTATGAAATTATTCTATTCTATTAAATTAAATTATTAAATTATTTTAAATACTAAAAAAGTATTTGGTAAAAAGTCTGATCGAAATATCAATCATTTAATATTTAAAAATTACATAATCAATGGACTAATGCATAAACTTGTGTGTAAATTTTGTTATTTTCAAAATGTCAAAATTAAAATAATTAATATAAATAAAATCAGGCAAAAGAAACTTTTTTTGTTGTTAAAACTTATGAAGCTTTAACGAAAACTGAAGGTGTGTGTCTTTTTTGAATTTTTGGTTAAAACAAATTTTTTCTTCATTCAGTGAACAAGTGAAGTGAGGATTCAGAAAGTAAGCGAAGCAACACTTTATGATAAAAGAAACTTTTTTTTCCAAAATGTTACTCAAGTAAGTGTAACTAGTTATTTCCCAACTGCGTACCAAATTTAAGTAGAAAGGGGAAAAGTGACGATGTTGGACTATGAAATGGGATAAGAACTGGAAAAGAGGTGAATTAACCCAAAGTTATAAAATAAAACGATAACTTACTTAAATCCAGGAACAGTGAGGCTGAGGATGAGGTAATCATTGTCCGAACTTCCTGCCCCGCTGCGGATGTGATCTCCAGCGACCTCCCATCCTGACAAACAACATGCTTACCTTTACTGAACGTAGTGTAATAAAATAATGAATAAATAATGCTTAAGATTGACATTGTTGAGTAAAAGCCCAGAGTTTCTTCCAGTGTATTTTAAGCCTGGTGGGCCTCCAGGCTTTACTTGTGCCCCCACCAGGCAGAGCATTGCTTATTTATTTAAGTCTTTTTAAAATGTTTGCATTTTTAAAGACTTTATAGTTGGTGTTCAGGTGTTAATGTTCCAATCTGTTAATATCATAATTATCAAGTGATATTTTTCAACTTAAAACATTTTTTAACTCAGTGAATGACTGCCCTAGCGCCCTTGAAGTCACAAGATGTCCTGTTTTAAGTTTGTCAGAAACCAGAACAGAAATAAAGATAAATGTTGGAAGAAAACCTATTGGAGGCTGTAAGAGCTTGGAAACTGAGAAGAAGGACAACAACCCTGAGTTTGAACCATTTTGAAAAGAAATGGAAAAAGTGTTGGTAGAGAAAACCGGGTGTTGACTTTCTCACCGTTCATATCGTCACATTTGGAGTTCCCCACGTTGAAGCAAGATGTCTTCATGTTGGACGGCAGCACGTTCCACCATTTGTACTCGTAACCCAACACGGGTTCGGTGCCTGCAGGACACTCGACGCACGCTGAAAGCCAAATATGACATCCAGAAATCATTTCAGGCACACAATGATAACAAGCTGCAGAGCTGTTTGAATAGAAACGCTGTTCAGAGGAGGATTAACCAGCTGTGTCAACATCAAGGGATGGACAGAGAGGCTTTTAGTTACGCATACTGAGGTCGGTGCAGAACCCGAAACTGTACTGAAGTAACAGCAGAACTACTTCAATATGCAGCTCTGGAAAAAATAAGAGCCCACTGCACTGAAAACCTCCTGGTTTTTCCACCAAATATTGATTTGAGTTAAAACATTAATATTGTTGTTTCTAAATGAATATTAACTTTTCTTTGCTTTATTTGAGGTCTGAACATTTTAAAAACTTATAAAAGTTTAATAAAAACTGCAGCTGTGTCTGGTGAATTTTTTTGGTTAGAAAATTCAGAAATTTTACTGAAGAGTAGAAATACTTCATAATAGATGTAAAAGTAAAGTAAAAGTAAAAAGTACAGCGAAGTAAAAATACTCCTAAAGGTAAATTTTTTCAAAAAAGCTACTTGAGTAAATGTAACTAGTTGTTTTCCAGCTCTGATTACGTATCAGTGCAGAGATAATAATTGTGCCCGACATGTTTTTATTTGTACCGTAGATGCCGTCAGAGTGTGTTCCAGGTGGGCAGGGCAGGCAGGTGGAGTCGTTGCTGTTGTAGTAGCCGGGGTTGCAGGGGGGGCACGGCTCTCTCTGTCCGGTCGCAGGCAGCTTCACGGCCCCCGTCACGTTCTCCACGCAGATCTTTGGCTCCACCCACCGATGCAGCACCTGCGTCTGGAGCAGGAACAGACGGAGGGCACGAATGATAAAACCCAGAACCTGTTTGTTGGGTTTTTGCTCCTGTTTGGTGTGTGGATGAAATGTGAAACCTCTGACCTTTCCCTCGCTGTCACAGGCTGTGTGAATCTGGAAGTAATCCTTCTCTGAGCACGGCGGTCTCACCTTACATTCAGCCCAGCCCTCATCTGAACAAAACACACTCAAAATGAATCACTGCTAGAGACGAAACACAAAAACTAAACAAAAAAACAGCAGCTTGAACAAACTTTAGTTGTTTCTTTTTTTATAACATACAATCTTTCCCACCTCTACCTGTTAAAATTACACTACAATAAATAATTTACACCTTTAATGTGAGATCTATTCCCTGAAAAGTAAATGATTCGGGCTATAATCAGTAAAAGGCCTTTTTTGAGCCTGTATAATCCAGTTAGTGATTAATTGACTACTAAATTAGTTAATGGTTATTTCTATAATTGATTAATCACAATTAATCATGATTATTCGCGATTAACCCGATTAATCGTTCCAGCCGTAGATCAAAGTGGACTCCCAACTCTAATCAGAATGTGAATATTCTTAAATTGGATGGATTAGATGTGGATCCGTCTATGTTTTTGTGCTCTTTCGTTCACGGTGTGCGTACGTGAGTAGTAGTGTTCAGGGCAGGACGAACAGGCGGACGCTCCCTTTCCAGAGTAAGTGTTGCTAGGACACGCTTGGCAGGACGAGGAACCGGGCATCGGGCTGAACCAGCCGGGCCGACATGGAAAACACTCAGACGTGTAGGCGACACCTGCAGCAGCACATTCGACTGAGCTCCTCGAGATTCTGGTATTTTAATTTAATTTGTCACAAGAGCACAACTTAGCTTTACCCTCTATCTGGATGTTCTTCAGCAGAACCGGTTTCACCATCTTCCCTCCCACCAGTATCCCCGTTGTTCTCCAGTACAGGATGTTTGTGCCCGACTTCAGGCTCACCTGGACAAGAGACGCTCAGTGAGGAAACAGAATCCTACCAAGTCCAGTTTAGTTCACTTGAAATAAGACAAAACTAACTTACAAGTGACTTTTCAACAAAATATGGGAGCTTGTTTTAAGTTAATAATTCCTTAATACTGATGAAAAAATACTAGTTAAACAGGCAGATTATTTTACTTATAACAGGACGTTACGAGTGCTCAACATGCTACTTATAGCCCTAATGCTAATGTTAGCGTCTTAGCTAATTTTGATGTAAAACTGAAACTTAAACTGAAATAGAGTAAATTAACATGCGAGTGATGATCCATATTTTTAGGTTTAATTAACAGTTAAGTAATTTGCCAGTGGAACTAGTATTTTTTAATCAACGTAAAGGAATTCTTTACTTAAATTAAGCTTGTATATCTCGCTGAAAAGCTATCTGTACCTTAGCTTTGTCTTATTTCAAATATACTAGAGCTAGACCATAAATTATTGACTTAAAACAAGCTCCTATTTCTTGGAATAGAATATGTTTGTTAGTATCCCAGGGGGTAAATTTCAGTCCAGCCCATCCAAAGAAGAAAAACCAAATGTGAGACATGGGTAGACAGGTGCCTGAGGCTGCAGCTGTGGGAGATGCTGCCCTTTCATTAGTTGAGAAAAATAATAATTTTCTTGCTAAAAAGTTACTTGTCACTAAGTTTTCTTATTTCAAATATACTAAGATGTTTGCACGAGAAACTAGATCAACTATACTTGTTAAGATTTTGTGTTTTTACAGTGTAAAGCATTCCACTGACACAAACCATCAGAACCACAGACTTACTGTATGTGTTCCCCATTCTCCACTGCTGGTGACTTTAATCCACTTCTGGTCGTCAGTCTGGGACATTTCCTGGCATTGCTCGTTCTGGACCTGGACACACATTCAGAATCTGAGCCCTGCATGCTTAGAATCAGAGAACACCGCCTTCTAGATGTTGGTAGCATTGCTTACGTAAAACTCAAAGAAAATGTTGTTGTCTGGATACTGATAGGTGAACGAGACGGATCCCTGTTTTTCCAGGCGGACGGCGTAAACGAGGGACACTGTGCACTCGTCGCGGTTGGACTCCAGGTACACACCCTGCGGCGTCCATGAAGAGCTGCAACAACAACACATCAACATCAACTTCATTTTTCTGTTTAAATCAGACCCATTGTGCTTTCTTGAGCGGGTTAGGTCTATGAGCGTTATAAAACATGTTTATTGCATTTTTGCATAATATCATTCTTGAATAATGAGATTTTCTTTGGAGCTATTTTAGGGCGTCTTGTCACTTTAAATCCAAATAATCCGCAGCTGACCACCAACTCAACATTTACACTCGCACGTAAAAATGGCTGCAAATGGATGCGCAATTATACAACTGTCCATCTTTGAAAAGCAAAAGTGGAGCCTCCTGCAAAACCAACAATAATGCAGCAAGTCGATGTGAATAAATTAGTAACAAAACACCTGTCTTTTCCAGCAGCCATTGTACACCGGTAAAACCAGCTGACCAAACATGACAGAGCTCAGTTGCTAGGCAACAGGGCTGGGCTAAATGGGGGTTGCAAGGTAACAGTGTCATTTCCATCAGATATGCCTCAACAATCAGGACGTTTTTGAAGTGGCTCATTTTTTCACACACCAAAAAAATTCATATTTTTGCCAAAAAAAAAATTTTTTTAAATTAGGTGGGATATTTTAAGTGCTTAGGATGTTTTTAAAAGCAGTTGAGACCCAAATGGATGTACAAAAATGTGTAAAAAGTGAATTTTGCATAATAGATCACATTGAAAACACCTTTTAATGTTTGGTTACCTGTTACAGGCCTGAATGTCCTCTCCATTTGGTCCAGGATCCAAAAAGCTGGCCAGGCTCGTGAAGCCTGCAGGAATGGCGTCCCATTGGTCGAACCTCAGTCCGCTGCCCAGAGAGTAAGAACCGGCTGCACACGGCGTGCACAACTGGGACGACATCTCCAGAAACTTCCCAGCCGGACAGGAGAAGGCTGAAGAGAAGACGAAGGTTATCTTTATGCGAATACAAAACAAGTTTGAAGAGTAAAAACTGAAGCTCACAGCAGTCTGTTCCTCTGGTTGGAGAGGGGAGGTCCGAACAGGAGCCTGGACTGAGCGGGATGGCGACCCGCCATCTTGACCCGGTGCTGTCACACTCTGTGTACTGGTAGTAGTAATCTCCCTGTGGAAACCACACATAAAAACACAAAACGATCAATAATCCGTCTAATTTCAGCCAAGTTAGCAGAGCAGGTGGATATAAATCATCACAACTGGCTCCCAAAAACAAATCTGATCTGAAAGGGGAAGCTTAGTTGCTGTTGGTTTTGTTACTGATATGTTTTACTGCAGTAACTTGTCCATCATTTTCACTTTAACCCTTATGGACCGAAAGGTGTCACTGATGACACAGTTCTACCGTAACTCTGCCACACTTTGCGCTGTCTTAAAAATCCCAACGGTTTCTGAAAGGGGAGGCGTTACGCTTTCCAAGCAATATGGGGTTATTACGGTAATTTCACTCCCGCCATTGCAAGGAGCATGTTTTACGTCAAAAATATCCAGGCGGAGACTTGAAATTTAGGTTTAAAGGGCACCAACTTCAGAAAGAAGAAGAAAATATCATGTTAATCTAAGACTTTATAGTCCCAGTTTCTAGAAAATCTTTGTTTGCACTTCAAATTAAAACTCTGCTTTAATTCTAGAGAGATTTTTTTTTTTTTTTTTTTAGTTTCTAGAAAATCTTTGTTTGCACTTCAAATTAAAACTCTGCTTTAATTCTAGAGAGAAATGTAACCTTTACTTATTTATTTTTTTAAGAAAAGCATCAATTATGAACCCTACCTTTTGGTTGTTTACATATTCAGTAACAGACTGAAAGAGATTTGGAGAACAACGCTGGAAACATGTAGGAAGATAATAGTATGCATGACCAAATGTTTAGAAAAGCTGATCATACAAAAAAATAAATAAATAAATCATGAATGGCCTTTGGTGACTGACCCTGATCGCCATGGCGACCAGCAGTTGCAGCTCTAATGGGTCCATCAAGAGCATGACTGCAGGTCAATGGGGTTCTTGTCAAGGACAGCTATCTGTCGCTCGACATGCAAACTCAATGAACATTTAATGAAATACTGTCTGACCCAACTCTAATTGGTTGTAGCACAACAAGTTTTCAAAACTGGTTCCCCAGAGTATTGTGCTGTTTATAGTTTTGGTCTCATCTGTCCAAAAAAAAAAAAAAAAAAAAAAAACTTGTTCCAGAAGTTTTGTATCTGCAAACCTTAGTGCTACTGTCATTTTATTTTTGGAGAAAAGAGCATTTCTACAAGCAACTCTTTCAAAATGTTGCATTTTTTCAGTCTTTTACCAATTCTACAGTCATCTAACATTTAACATGCTAACATTTAACATGCTAACATTTAACATGCTAACGGAGGTCTGCAGTATTTATTCATGTAAGAGCCATAATTTTAAAAAAAATAATTTAAAAGACTGATATGTTTTTATGCTCTCTTGTATTTTATTCCTGTTGTGAGAAGTTTTCACTGAAATGTCCTGTAGATTTTCTTTAGTTATTAATCCATCTGACGAGACAAGTGATTAACAATATGTCATATTTTTCACTTTAATTCAACAAATATTAATCCTGAACATATTGAAGAAATCTCTTTCATCTGAACTCTAATAGACTTTAAAATATTTTATATCTGCTCCCTACAGAAAGCTCAGAATCTGAACTACCATTTTAGGTAGAACAAATGTATTCTGATTGCAGGATCTGTGGAAACTTTGCAACAAATCTTTGAAAATATTGAACTACATTCCAAACAAATCAAGGAAATAAAAATAATAGTAATAAAAAAACACAACTGATTTAGAGTCGTCCAATGAAACCCAAACAAACGCTCGGTTTTCTATGTGTCCGACTTCCCAGACTGCAGCAGAGCAGTGCTGGATATTTACTTTTCTGCTAATTAATCTGAACGAATAAATGGCAAAACGTCTGCAGGGAAATTAATCAGCAACATGGAGGCTGTTCAGAAGCAGGTCAGGTGTGAAAGCGTTGCCAAACGACTAAAGATCCTCATTATTCATGGTGAACATCTGTTTCTCATCTCCAAACAGAAATAATAAGAACGTCGGTTTGCTTTGAGTGTGCAAGAAGTCGAGTAAACATGTAGAGAAGGCAACCTGCGCTGCCTTTATGTTTATAGAGGACTGAGAAAAAGGACACAGACTAATCTGTTTCACTGGTCTCCAGGGTGATTCGCTCTGGCTGTCATGGAGACTGGAGGCAGGAAGCGAAAGGGTAAAATTTAGCTCTTCAACACACCAGTCAGGAGGTTTCAGGATTTAACGAAAATATAAAAATTCAGCTGAGGATTTATTTCCTCCTGTTGGGTTCAGTCAACAACTGCAATGTTTACACACACATAACATTAGAAGGTTTTTTTTAGAGCTGGATAATAAATCAATAACTAGAAACTTTGACTAGAAACCATGAGCTCTCAGCCAATAGTCCCACCAGTTGCCACTTTTACCTCTCTATGGTAGAAAGTCACGTAAAATTGCTGGTTTATGGTTAAGGATGCCATAAAATATGGATAAAATATAATCAAGATGACGCTTTTTGCACTGCTGTAAGACGGTAGTCTTACAGCAGTGCAAAAAGCGTCAGATTTTTGCACTGATTTAAGCAGTTCTGAACTGCTTAAATCTGGACACTAATAAGCTAATAGTGTTTCGTGAGGCAACAAGAACAGACGCTGTAATTTTTTTTTGCAACATTATTACACCGTATTAGATTATGTTTTCTAAAATTATGCAAGGCTCTGCCCATACTTTTCTTATTTTAGTGTGCAGACCACACTAATTCATCACAAATCAGCTGTGCTGAAAAGACTTTTTTTTTTTGGCCGATATTATATATTCTGCAGAAAAGTGATTTATGGCAATTTTGGTCTTCCATATCCTGACGCAAGCAGACCGAGTCTTCTCAGAGTGCGGCGAGTTTATGGTGAATTAAACGCCTTTTATTCATATCACTGAAAAGACATGAGATTTAATGAAAGGAAAACTTAATTAAGCTAATTAATTAAGCTGAATTCAACTTAAGCGAATTAAAATGCAGTTGTTCTTGTTACATAAGCGCATACAGGTGAATTTTAATATAAAATGTTAATTATAGGAACATGAGCTTCCCAGTCGTGCTTGTTAAAGTCAAATCAACGTTAGCAGATGATACTAGACAGACCCACCTTGTCGCACGGCTGCAAGTCTCCATCGGCTGACGCTGCTGATCTGTGAGCGCTGATGATGAGGAGAAGGAGGAAGAGGAGGTGGATGGAAAGGAGGCAGCGGGAGAAGCAGGAGGTGCGGACCGGTCCCGGCATCCTCAGCTCGGATCACAAACAGCTGGCAGCTCGATGCCTGGAGCCGCGGACGTGAAACAGGCCGAGCGGTGAAGATTTGACTGCTGTCCCCGTCATTGATGCGCCTGCCGTCCTCCTCCTGTAGCAAAACCAGCAGAACATGAGGGCAACAGCAGCACTTCCGGCCTGGGGTTTCAAAATAAAAGCACAGATTTAAACTAAAATATTTAATATCTACATATTTTCTGAATAAAATATGTAATAATAACAATAATAATAATAATAATAATAATAATAACTATAATTATATAATATATTATATAATACAAGTATACTACAATAATTATATTATATAATAATAGATAATATACTATATTATATTATTGTATTATACTTGTATTTTTATTATACACTTATAATAATTATATAATAAAAATATATAACATACTATTACTATACTGTTATTATTACTTATAATAATGTATTATAATTATGTATTATTTTTATTATGTACTTAATTTCTTTTATTTTCAATTAGAGCACATGTTTTGAGTATTTTCCCCTTTTATTTTTTTTTAAATCTGTGCATTAATACAATTCTTAAATTATTATTACTATTATTACTATTTCTATTATGTAAATGTTTTATTATTAATTTAAGGCATTTGGTTTCTTTCAATCTGAGTGTAAATTATGAGTATATTTTTTTTAGTTATTAAGAATTTGTTTTATTTTCCTCAGATTTATTCTTATATTTGTTTTTCTGTTCTATTTTTTATCTTGTTATTTTGGTTGAAAGTAGTGTATTTATGTAATTATTTACCTCCTTTATTATTTATATTAATAAATATAATAATTTAGCTTTGATTTAATGTTTAAAATCTGAAAACTTTATTTTCTGCTTCGGGGTAGGAGTAGGAAGGAAAATATTTGTACTTTTCTTTCCTAAAATCGTAATAAATAAAGTAGTGGCAACGCTCCAAAACCTACTGTGGTGGCAACAGTGCATTTTATTTTAAGTTGTATTTAAAACTCATACAAAGATGAATGAGAATCACCACAATGGTGAATAGCTTAGGGTTTTACTTTGAAGCACAACTTCCTGTCACAAGCTGGTTAATTTGTTGGAGCTTTTCCTCATCACGTTGTTAAACCTTTTAAATCCTCAGGCTGACGCCACCGTTGTGATAACAAGCATTATCTTGACTGACAGCAGGAGGAGCACAACAGAGCAGCTGAGTTGATTTTAACCCTGAAGGAACTGGGATGGACACACTGAAATATGTCAATTTTCTTCCCAGCTAACAACGCAGCATAGTATGTCACTCAATTAAATCCCATTGTTGTTGTGGAAAATTGAAAAGAAAATAAATTAAGTAAGATTCATGACGTAATCATGTAAAATGTAGTTCTCTTTTGTCAATTTCAGGTATTCCTTTAAAACAATATTAGCATTATATTTTAGTAACACAAATCGTCTCACGTAGAAGCAAACAAAACTTAAATAATTTGAAAAGTATTGTGTTGCTTTTCCAATTTTTCCCCCCTCTATTCCATTATTTTTAGGGTTTATGAAGCAACAAAGCACTTTTTAAATCTCTGCGCGTCAATTTGCAAATGAACTGATATTCGAAAACATATCGGTAGGTGGCAGCAGCGCACATGCACAGCCAGAAATAGCAGTCGATTCACTAACGAGGAAGTTAAGAATCAAAACAGTTAGGGTCTTTGACAGTTTTTCTCGGAGATGGAACTCATGGATTTTAGAAGAAAAATAAATGTAAATGTCTGAAATACTGTATAATACACCGCGAATATTTTACGGTCTGGATACACTTTTTGAGGAATACCGGCGAATGCTAAACTGAGGAAAAGGCAGTTGTTGCTGTTTTACTTCTTAGCCGGTTAGCTTTCCCGTTAGCTGGTTAGCTTTCCAGGCTCGGGAGCAGCTCCATGGGGAACTATGGGATGAACATGACCATATATAGACAGGACACGGAGCTGCCCCACCGGTGAACTGTAATCTCATCCTGGAGGCTGACAAACAGCAGGGGGTAAACATGTCAGCGGACCAGGTTATAGCCATCGTGGTGGACGACAGGACCTACGAGGTGAATAAAAAGAAGCTGATCGAGAAAAGCGACTACTTCCGAGCGCTCTACAGCTCCGGGATGAGGGAGTCCACAGAGGACTCGGTCCAGCTGCAAGGGCTCAGCGTGCCGGGCCTGGAGCTGGTCCTGGAGTTCATCAACACCTCCAAAGTTCAGGTGGTCAATGAGACCCTGGAGGATCTGATCGAGACTGCCTCCTTCCTGCAGGTCACCTCCATCCTGAAGCTGCTCAGCTCAGAGATCCGGCCGGAAAACTGTGTGGAGCTGTACAGCCTCTCTGAAGTGTACGGAATCCACGATCTGAGGACCGCCTGCCTCAAGTACATGAGCTGCCACTACCACCCCATGCTGCGGCGCCCGGAGTTCGGCAGCCTGCCCCCGGCTGTGAGGGACCAGCTCCGGGAGATGCGCATGAAGGGCACCGCCACGCTGGTGGTCATCGGAGACTTCACCTGTCTGTCCCTGGATGTGCCGGATCAGGACGAGCCCTGGTCCATGCTCAGGTACGGGGAGGTGGAGCAGCGCTGGAAGCCGCTGGCCAACAACCTGCCGCAAGACATGATCAACGTCAGAGGCTACGGCTCCGCAGTCCTGGATAACTACCTGTTCATAGCGGGCGGCTACCGGATGACGAGCCAGGAGATTTCTGCAGTGCATTGCTACAACCCCTGCAGGAACGAATGGAACCAGGTGGCTCCTCTCAACCAGAAGAGGTAGGCCTGTCACAGTTAAATGAGCAATAAATCACTTAATCGCATGATAAATAAAAATTAGCTCAATGTTCTCCATTTCCATTGTTTCATGACTTCTGATCCAGGTCTAACTTCAAGCTGCTGGCTGTCCAGGGGAAGCTGTACGCTGTGGGAGGTCAGTGTCTGGGTACAGTGGAGTGTTACGGCCCTGAGCAGGACTGGTGGACCTGTGTGTCCTCCATGCCTGACCCTCTGGCTGAGTTCTCAGCCTGCGAGTGTCAGGGAATGATCTACGTCATGGGTGGATACACCGCAAGAGGTTGGTACCCAAAGAAATACTTAATAATTTGATGCTGATGTGTTAAAATATCTGGTCATGTCATGGACCATGTCAGCTTTTTTCTCATTAAAACAACTGTTTTCTTTGAGTTTTAAGATGTTTTTCCTGGTTAAATTTGATCTTTTTTTCTGCTAATATTATGACTAAACAAGAAGTCGTGTAATGTTTTGTCATACAATTCAGAGAAGAGATTAAATATTTACTGTCATTTTGTCTTTGCACTGCAAAAACAAAATTTTACTAAGTATTTTTTTGTCTAGTTTCTAGTGCAGATAAATTCGTACACTTGAAATATGACTAAGCTAACTTATAAGTAACTTTTCAGCAAAATATAAGATATAAAAGCTTATTTTAAGTCAATAATTCCTTTATATTGATGAAAAAGTGCTAGTTGCACAGGCAGATTATTTAACTTATAAAAATACATTTTTCCCACGTTCTAAGCGAAATAATCTGCCAGTGGAACTAGTAATTTTTCATCAGCATTTAAGAATTATTGACTTATATGTTGCTGAAAAGTTACTTCTCATTTAGTTGTGTCATTTCAAGTGAACTAAGACAGTTGCTCTAGAAAATAGACCAGAATTACTTGGTAAAATTTTGTGGTTTTGCAGTGTAGAAAAGAAAGCAAGCAGAAAAAAATAAAAATCAGATCTGGTATGAAAATAATCACTGGTTTTATTTGTAAGTCGTATCTCCCAGCCCTACCTGCTTGTTTCAGATGCGGCGTTTTTCCCTCCTGACAGACAGAAACACCAACGTCCTTCGCTACTGCCCCACCTCCGACTCCTGGTCGGTGTTCCAGACGTGTCCGGTCCACATCCGGAAGCAGCAGATGCTCTCGGTGGAGGACACCATCTACCTGGTGGGCGGCTACACCCACCAACTGGAGGCGGGGCGGCGGCAGCGGCGGCCCAGCCAGACGGAGGACGTCCTGTCGGTTCAGTCGTACAACGTGTCGACGGGGGAGTGGATCCAGCTGAAGGAGAACACGTCCAAGTCGGGTTTGAACCTCACCTGCACGCTGCACAACGACGGCGTCTACATCATGAGCCGCGACATCGGGCTCCCCACCAGCCTGGACCACCGCGTCTTCCTCAAATACAACATATTCTCTGACGCCTGGGAGGCCTTCAGGCGCTTCCCGGCTCTGGGTCAGAACATGCTGCTGTGTTCGCTTTACCTCCCCAACTCGCTATGACCAGCGGCCCGCTGGGACCAGAGGAACCTCCAAACGAAGCTCACTGCAGTGGAGAGAACATTTAAGAGAAATCGGACCAAACTCAGAAATCCGAATGCTTCTCCAGTCAGTGAACGCACCATAAGATGTCACTTTCATCAGCCAAACATTCGATTATTCATTTCAGTCCTTTGCTGCTTGGCATCTCTGCAGTTTTGTGAAAAAAAAATTCACTCAAAGTAACATTTTTCCCTCAGTAAATTACCGCAACCTTATAGCGGTTAGCCTGATGCCTTTAGGGACTGGAAAAGAGCAGATCTTTGAGTTTCTGACCAGACTGAAATCGCCTAACCTCTGCAGGTACAAACTTATTATCTCCATAATTCAACAAACCACTAAAACTGAAAATGAGCGTAAATAAAGCTTGTTTACAGATACAAAACAAGGATCTGAATTGAACTGAGGTTTACAGTTATTAACACTAACCACCAGTAAATGTTTAAAATGTAATTGTCTTAAAATATTAAAGTCTGGTTTCACATCAGAGACTCTTAACACACACAGTGTGACGTCACCTCTGATCTTAATGTAAATAATTAGTGAGCACTTGAGGCTAAAAGGAGATATTTTAAATAAAATCCTGATGTTTACACTCCAAATATGGCATTTTGCTACATGTTTTTATTTCCTCCCCCAAACTTTAAAGCTGCATTTCTTATGTTTCTGTTCACACCTAATCAGGGACAGAGCTGCGGTTTATGCCGACACTTTAACAAGAACGGGGGGTCCTTGAACGCGTCGGGAAACAAAGCGCCTTGTTCAGTCTTATTTCTCCTGAGATAAACTAAATAAACGTCCCAGATGTGCCTTCTGCAACCGCAGTGAAACCATTAAGGAAAAAAAACACAAAATGCAAGACTCTGTTACAGCGCCAGCATCTGACCAAAAACTGCTGTTTTTATTTTCTGTTTTTGTTACAGTGGATGTTTCCTGAGCAGTGACATGAACCTCTGATCGTCCTGTGTAATAAGTGCAGTATTTATGGAGATTGGATTTTTGTTTTTTGTTGCAGAATAAAGCTTCTGGGTTTGATCTCTGTTTTCTTCACTTGTTTATAAAGCAAAAGCTGCAGATTTTGTAATATTCTTTAGTTTTTCTTACCATTTGGAGAGGATGTTTAAGATTTCCTCTGCAACTGCAGGTTGGTTCCTGTTACCAAAAGAAAAACATGTTAATATTTAATTTGAATTATCCTTAGAAAAGGTTAAGTAAACCAAACAGCTGTTAAGACTGATTTACAGACATTTCAATTAAGTTTAAATAATCCATATGTAAAAATCCCACTTTAATAATTAGTTTCCTAGATTAAATTTTGGGCTTTTATAATTGATTTGCTTCTTTTTTTGAATGCAGTACAAAAACACAAAGTCTTACCAACTATTTTTTTACTAATTTCCAGTGAAAATATCTTAGTACACTTGAAATAAGACAAAACTAACTTAAAACTAACTTTTCAGCAAGAGATAGCTCGTTTAAAGCCAATAATTCCCTAAAATTGATGAAAAAGTTCTAGTTTCATTGGCAGATTATTTCACTTATTATAATGTCCTGTTATAAGTGAAATAATCTGCCAATTTAACTGGTATTTTTTAAGTAATCAGTTAAAACAAGCCCCTACTTCTAAATGGAAAGCTACTTCTTAGTTTTGTCTTTTTAAGTGGAGTAAGATATTTGCACGAGAAACTAGATGAAAAATACTTGGTAAGATTTTATGTTTTTGCAGTGTTTGCTCATATTTCCTCACTCATCAAACACTTCAAACCTTGTGAACTTATTTACTGCTCATTTAATTTTGATTCAAACTAAAATTTAAATCTCTACATTATTCTAAATATGAGGGTTTATGTAATTTAGTAGGAAAAATCAGACTTACATATGCAACCAGCAGGGGGCAGCACTTGCTTTTAAATATCTCCCCACCTTTAAATGCGCGCTGTATTTTCACCTTCACAAGGACTCCGTAAAAAAACAAAAACAAAAAAAACATCTGTATCCTAAAGATGAAACGTTTCACATGCGTGTTTGTGCTGAACAGAGTTATGTTGTTGTTTTTCATTAAATCCGCAGCATCTTCAGCGTGTCATCGTCTAGAGGTCACGGACAAAGATTGGATGGGATATTTATAGAGTGAATGGACGGGAGAAATTGGATTCTGGTTTTAGCTGTGGCACTCAGAGGGGGGGACAGAGGAAATCAATATCTGCCAGATTGATCCTCAATGTGAGGTCAGATCCAGCTGCAAAAGCACCGCAGGAGGCATGATTTTATTTTATTTTTTAATGCATGAAAAGCTGTCTTTTTTTTCAGTAAAGTCAGGGAAGATGTGCTCCGAATGGTGAGCAAACGGAGAAATCCAAGGACGGCAGCGATGAGGGGAGGGTAGAAAAGACGCGCACAGACTTATTAGTCCCACCTTCTTCTTCTTCTCCTTCTCAGTCAGAGGGAGCAGATCTCAGAGGAAGATGCAGCTCTACATCCGAGGAGCGCTCAGGAAAAGTACATGAGAGGAGACAGGAGCAGGATTTGACCAGACAGAGGAATATCTGGTTGTTTATTCTGCAAAACCAGGGGACGATAAAGCAGACCGGAAACCGTGACATCCAGCCCGTCTGCTGCACAGACAGCTGCCTAGTTTGAGAGCATGAGTGAGGCGAAGAAAGGAGAGCTGGCCATCCGGGACAAAGCCATCCTGCATCAGCAGAGGCGCCTAAAACAGGCCACCCAGTTCACACACAAGGACTCGGCTGACCTGCTGCCCCTGGACGGACTCAAGAGACTCGGAACCTCCAAAGACCTGGTGAGTCCAGCGCCCAGCAGCAGAGAGGATGGAGAGGCGGAGAAGGTTTTCTCCTCAAGTTCACACCACTGGTGCTGATTAAATGCACTTTCGTTCAAATACCACCTCTAGCAGGAGTTTACGACTACGTATTAGGGCCATTATAAATAAAAAAGTAACTAACTAGTATGTATAATTCTGCCCCCCCCAAAAAAACACCTCAGATTTTCTGAGTTTGAAAAGCCAAATTTGTAAAACAATGAAAAAGTAAAATAAAATAAATAAATTAATTAATTAATTAATTAAACTCAACAAGAAACTATATTATATATATATATATTTTTTTTACTTTTGAAGCTCCGAAAATTCCCAAGTTTTTTTTCTAGAAAATTTTGAGATTAATCTAAAAATTTCTGAGTTTGGAGTACATAGGGAAAAGGAGTCTCACAAATATTTGACTTTTGAAGCTCAGAAAATTCCCACGTTTTTTTTCTAGAAAATTTTGAGATTAATCTCAAAATTTCTGAGTTTGGAGTACATAGGGAAAAGGAGACATACATTTATTTCTTCAAAAAAAAAACAAAAAAAAACCCTCAAATTTTGAGCTTGAACATTTCCAAGTTTGCTTAGAAAAAAAAGCTGAAATTTTAGGTTAAATTCAGAACTTTCTGAAAGGAACTTGGAATTTTTCTGAGCTTCAAAATTTAAAAATAATTCTGGCAAATTTTAGGTTTTTTCAAACTCAAATTTCCTGTTTTTTTCTATAATATGTCAGAGATTAATCTCAAAATTTCTGAGTTTGTAGAAAACAGGAGGGAAATTCCAGCAAAATAACCCCATCAGAAATATTCTAGAAAAAAAAAATCTGATTTCGAAAAGTCTAAAACTTAAATTTTGAGATCAATCTCAGAAATCTTTGAGTTTCATAAGGCTAAAATATAATAGAAAAAAGGCTTTGAAATTTTTTTTGATTAATCTCAGAAACCCTACCATTTCAAAATTTCTGACTTTTGTTTCCTTGTGTTTTCTAGAAAATCTCAAAATTAGATTAAAGGAAAAAAAAAAAAGGGAAATTTCTGGCAAAGTACTCTGAAATTTTGAACTTTACCTCAAATTCTCTAGAAAAAATGTTTTTTTGTTGCAGCCCTACTATAATCAGATTTATTGCTATTTTAAACAGAGTAGTGTGAACGTGTATACAGAATCTCCTTGGCGCTGATTGGCCAAGAACGGAGATACGGACGACCATGAATGTTAGCTTGTGCGGCATTGCTAACATAGGTGTTTTTTTGTTTTGTTTTTTGTTTGTTTTTTGCTAACATAGTTCCCACTCTGTGTATCAATGACTATTCACGTATATTTGTTGCTTGAACTACTAATGCAGGCACCTATGACTGCTTTTAGAGGGCTCTCAAGTATTTGCGTGTTCTTTTCTAACACTTGTATCGGTAACTAACTGTCGTGACAGTTGCTAGGGAGTTGTTATGACAACAACAAACAAGCCACATTCTCTGTATCTAAGGGCCGATCCCAAAAGCGGTGACTTTGTTGATATGTATGTCTCTGGCACTTCAGTCAGAAGTGTCATATTTTATTTTTGTTGGCCGAGGTTCATTTCTGCTTTCCGCTGCGCTTGCTCACCAAGATGGCGCCGGTCACTTCCGGTTCAGACTTGCAGGCCAGTACAACCTTAAGATGTTCAGAAATCATCAGTAATCTGACGCAATACAGGGGAAAGAGCAAAACAAAACTACTGTAAGGTTTCGATGCTAAATTTGGAGCCGTTTTATTGTATCTCTGCTTTGTTTGTTCATGCTTGTATGCTTATTTTGAGGGTAAAGGGGGTTTGGCAGCATTTCATTAGAAAAGTTGGTAAACTTCATGTTTTGGACGGTTTCCTGTGGTCGTTGGAAGTGAAAATATTTATTTATCTTTTTCTAACGTGAAGGAGTCACTTATTCATTAGCTTTTCTATGCCCGCTGTTTTGCATTTGTGTTTTATTTTAAAATGTAACATTTTCTGAGCAATCTCCGAGTTACCCATCATTTCTTTATCCACCAACGCTTTGAACACTTTAAGAAAAAGATGAAGAATGTTTGCAGAATTGGGATTGTCAGCGCTGGTCACAGTTCACTGCGCGTCTCACACATTTTATAGAATGAAACCCGGCCCTGCATACAAAATCCTGACTTCCTTTTCCTAAGCCTCTGAAGTCAAGCGGTTCTTAAACTCTGGAGGAAACTTTCTGTAATAATCCCCACAATTTATTGCTCCTCTAACAGAGTTCTGGTTTAATGGCTGCGGCCCAGATTCCCCTGAGCTTTTTCAACAAGTTCCAATATGTTGCTCTGGTGTGGGGAAACTGGAAATGTCGCTCTCATGTCTGCCACATTTCAACAGAGAAATTAGCTGCAAAAAAAAAAAAAGCTCAACCCTCATTCTCATCTTCTGTAATCGGGTTTCGTTTCTCAATCAGTTTAATTATAAATATATTTACATTTCTTCCTCTTAATTTGCAGTGTTTTGGTTATAGACAAAGTTCCTGAGCCAGTCTGTGTTTAGCTAATAATATTTTTAGTTAATTCACTCTAATTACTGAATAAAATGACTCAAAAACAACAAATTTAGTGACTCCAAACTATCAAAAGACCCAGACATGACACAACAAAATTACCAAAACTGCACAGCAACAAGACAAAGAGACAACTTAAAATGAGTTTAAAGAAGAAAAAATAAATAAATAGCAAAAAAGAGAGAGAAAGAAAGGATCACGTGTAATTCCAACAAGACACAAAATGACTCAGAATTGACTAATCTCGTCAAAAAATAACTACAGACATGCCTGCAAGGACACAAGAACTTGTCAAGGTACAGAAAACACAAAATTATTTAAAAAATGACTTCCTCAAAGCTCCATTTGAGCAGGAACTGATAACAGAGCAAAATGTCTCAAGACTGAAGGCTCCTATTAGTACCAGAACAACAAGAACCCATGAAAAACACTTTAAAATAACCCAAACAAAACAATAAATTAAACTATCATATAAATATTATATGTGCATAATATAAATTTTTTCTACATTGCAAAACACAAAAAAGAAAATATTGAACCAGAAACTTAGAGTTTAAGAATATTTTTCTTTTTCTCATTAAGTTGTGAAATTCCAAACTTAACCTTTAGTAACTTTTACAGCACTGTTTGTTTATACATTGATGTTAAAAATGAATTTGTGTGATTTTTGTCAAATGTTTCAGATCAAACTAATTTTAAGTATCAGAAAATAAAACCTGAGTAAATACAAAAATATATATTCTTAAAAGATGATCTAATTTATTTATGAGGAATAAATGAACAAAAACATCTTTGAAGACTTTTAGGAAAATATTCTGTGGACAAATGAGAACTTTTTGTGATTTTACATCTGAAATAAAGCTAACAGCATTTCAGAAAAGCATGGTGATGGCAGTATGATGCTCTGGGCTTACTCTTCTGCTTCAACATGTTGGATTATGCAGCAGTAGAAAGATTTTCACTTCTGAGTGGCACCAAACAGCAAAAGTTTTTTTTTTCTAGAAAATATCTGAGATTAATTTCAAATTTTCAGATTTTTTTCCTTTTTTTTTGCAAAATTTGGACTTTTGGAGCTCAGAAATTTCCATGTTCTAGAAATTTCTTAGATTTTTTTTCTCTCAAACAGAAATGTATTGTTTTTTCTAGAATTTCTGAGATTAATCTTACAATATGAGTTTTTTGGCAGGAATGTACTCCTGTTTCTTTTCTGTCTAAAATGCACCGTCATAGATTGCTGTCAGAATAAAATGTGAGAAACGTGTTTCTCGGATCCCAGGTGATGGTAAACATTTGAAACTTCCTCCACAGCCTGATAAACTCTCTCCTCTCACCTGCAGATGATCATAATCAGTCGTTCTTGTTTCCACACCTGATCCAGGTGTTGCTGCAGAAAGGGGCGCAGAAGATTCATATCGGGACAAATGGCATGCAGCTGTCTCTGTGTTCACAAACAAATGAATAAGAGCGTTTTCAAAAATGTTTTTATTTTTTTCATTTTCACAGAACCTCCAGCTGCAAATAAAAGCCGTTTACTTTGCTCTGCACTGGGAGATAAAAAAAACCTAAAAGACTGCAAAATGCAAATCCAGGAGCTCATTATCGTTTTATGAAGCTAAGACAATTTACCTTTTTGCTTTCTTATCTCTCTATGCTCACAAAGTGCCATCTAGTACAGCTGCAGGCTCATTTAAATACAAGGTAAAAACGGCAATCAGATTTAGTCTAAACTCTGTTAAATCCAAAGAGTTTACTGTAAAAGTCGTCATTGTGGAGGAAACATAAAATTTTATTATTATAAAAACTCAAAACAAATTTCTCAGTGGATTAGGGCCAACAATCCCTGAATGATGCAAATGGAGCCGAGGCAGATGGACACTTCCTGTAATTTTTTTTAACAAAATTTCCACGGCAAGCTTAAATGTAAAATGTACAACAATTTCTTTCCTTTTTGCTTTTATTTTTATTTCATAGAAAGTCACGCCACAAACATCCAGCAACATTTTAAGCAGGGAAAGTTTGAAAATGTTTTATTTTTGTTGCTGGAAATGAACTAAAACATTTTATAAAACCAACAAAGTAGATAATAATTGGCCAAACATTAAGACAAATGTTGGTTTCATTCAAATTTAACTTACTTAATGTATAGTTGTGAAGCCAAAGGAGAAAGAATGAATTCACAATAATCACTTTTTCTCTTTGCAAAAATAATAATTTTGGCCCCTGAGAACTTTCAACTTTGGGTTTTTGACCCCCAAAAATTTACTCCACAGCAGTATAGAAAATAAAATCCTGCAGATATTTCAAAATACTGGAAGAAATGTGTTTCCAGAGGATGATGGATCAGATTATTCAGGTTTTGCTTCTTTGCCTGGTTTTCTAGATGGATCAGCAAAAGCAAATGAGGTGGATCAGCTTAACAACTGATCATCCAGAACATGTTAGTGTAGAACATTGTCTTTATTGAGGGAAAATCAAGCCGTTAGCACGTCCAGACAGTCAAACAGTAGCTGTCTTAAGTTAGAGGCCTCCTCAGCCTTGCTGCAATACTGACTGCTACCAGAGATCAGCAGATTTTTGAATGACATGAAGTATTGAGCCTTGGCTTTGTGGTGAAACATGATCTAAAACGTATTCTTAGTTCACAGTAAAGAGAAATGAGAGGAAGAGTTAAATGATAAATAAATCCCATTTTTCTCTCGACTGTAATTCTGCCTGTAAAAATCACTGAAAAGCATCGCTTCCATCTGCGCTGGAGCGGCTTTCGTTCGTCTCATCTGTACAGCATAAAACATGGAGGTTACACAATAATCTGGGTCGTTCTGGGCTCAGGTGTTGAACAGATTTTTCAACCCAACAGACAAACTCGTATCCTCAGAAATCCTTGCAGCGTGTTGCATGAACAAGGCCGAATACTCTGCTCCTCCTCCCTGAATCCTTTTCTTTTCTTCCCCTCCACTGCGCTCGGGTTACAGAATTGGGTTTTGCCCTTTCAGAGCTGCTGCTGCCCCGACTTTGCAGCAGAGCATGGCTGTGGTGATGCTGAGAATGAGAGCACCTCAGGCGAAAGAGCAGCAAAACAAACCCAGCCTTACATAAGAGCTGAGCTGCAAGCAGGAACAAAATTCAGGCGACAGCAAAAAGATCTAATGTATGAATTAAAGCAGTAGACATTTTCAAAGTCTAATATTGTCTTTCCTTTGAGTTAATGTTTATTTTTTTATTGTCTCATATTGCAGAAATTGTTTTAATTCAAACAGTAAGTAACAGTAAGTAACAGTTGAATTACATATTTGATGAAACCATCGCCAACCAATCAGAGCCAGGAGGCGGGACTTACTGCTGTCAATCAATCTCATGTGGCACCTCTTGCTCTCTGCTACACTACAGCTAGCATAGCCTGTTGTGACGCTAAGGCTAGTTAGCATAGCCACTGTAGATGGCAGATAAACAGTATAGATGAGTTCACCATTATCACATCGAGCAAAAATTCAGAAATTTCTGAGATTAATCTCAGAGATTTTCTTAACCCCCCCCAAAATTTCTGAGTTTCAAAAATTGAATTTTTTTATTTTTGAATCTCAGCTTTTTTTTTTTTTTTAAACAAATGTCAAGATATTTTCTTGCAGACCTACACAAATATCAGCTCTAATAAAACTAGGTTTCACACTTAAAATGTGTCTAAAAAGCAGCAGATCATCAAACCTGCATGGAATAAATCAAATTATTAGTCAGAAGGAACATCCTTAAATTAAAGATTTAAAAATGTGTGAAAATTTTGTCTGTGTATTAAAAACAGACATCAGGCGACATCAAACAGCAGCTGCTTTCCATTTCAGTAAAACAGCCAAGAAATAACTAAAATAATACCAACACGCTTCACTCACTGTAGCCAAGAGTTCATATATCAGGTCATTGTCATTTCGAGGAAGAGCATCAGAAAAAAGCAAAAACAAAACCAAAAGTAATAAAATCTGCACTGATGTAAAGACATTAAGCGTTTTGCTGCTGCTGCTGTATCCATGGTTTTGCCCTACTTACTAGCTGTCCGTTTCCTCGAGTGTAACTCGGACAGATGAGTGAAACTGAAAAGTGTGTGTGTCTGCAGGTACCTGAGGCTAATTAAAAGCTACAGGTCTGGATAGATGGGAACTGGCAGCGTTTACAAACAGGAAACCACAGTGGAGACGAGTCGTTCTGCATAGAATATATACAACTAAACCAGGGATGCTACAAACGATTATTTTAGTAATCGATTAATTGATTATTCTGGCGATTAATCATATAAACAAAGGTTCACTCTACAGATTTTTCATTTTGCCACAACATTAGAAATGCATTAAAATAAACAAATAAATAATTTATTTTTAAGTAAGAAAATTAAATTTTATTGCCTAAAATGGAGTAACAACATTCCTTTGATAAGTCTGAACCAGGTGACTTAATTATAATCGGATTTACAAATCTAGACCTTTGCATGTTATTGTTTACCTAAGGAAATTTAGCGCATGCGTACAATGCTGGAGGGCAAAAAGACTATTCTTTAACATGTGATGCTTAGCCGCGCCGCAGAATAATTCCGTTATCTCAATCAAACTTCGACATGTAGATATTATTAATTTCGTGCTGTGCTTAACAGCAAAGGGAGAAACCGTTAAAGTACAACTCAAAACCACGTCTTTCTCGTTCTCTGTATCAGCGCAGCTACTGTATAGCTAGCTCGTTGTTACCGTCTCTTACTCTGCAGTTGTGGAGTCACAATGTCTGGGTTCATGAGCGCCCCCTGCGATGAGGCACGAGAACTGCCTGCCTCACTTTGAATCTGTTCTCTGCCGTTTCTGATCCTCAGCACATGAAACACGTTACACACAGTTGGTGACAATAAAAACACAGTACATTAAATACATAAGCTAAATTATTGAAAATCAGTTAATACATTAAATGTTTTTAACCATTTTATTGGCGGCGTACAGACAGGACGAACTTGCTCTCATAGAGTGGCAGCCAGTGCAGTTAGCTAGAGGCTGCGCAATCCCAGGTGAGGCTCAGCTCACTGCTGCCTCACCGGCTTCGCTTCTGAGCATTTGAATGGGAAAATGCGAAAATTCAGCGATTTTGAAGGAAAAAAACATCAGATTTGGTTAAATTAAATGAAAAAATAGGTACATTATAGTACAAACCACAGGGTGAAAATATCTTTATAAATGATTTTACTATTATATATTATTTTTCCATATTTTCCCCTGACTGCATGTCACTGATATATATATTTATATAGTTTTTAACTTTTCTGAATGAGATTTTTTTTCCAGAAAATTGCCTTTTTTGTGTCTGTATATTCCAGTTAACAAATAACTAAATTAATTGAAAACAACATGAATAATCGAATAATCATGATTAATCTAAAATACAAAATGTATAATATTTGTACAGATTTGGTATAATTCCTGGTCTGAATATGTTGAGTTTTTCCAGCAAATGGAAGCCATTTGCTGGAATTTGCTAGCCCTAAACCAAACTAGTAAAATTTCCTCTTTGGTGCATAAATAATGAATCCAGGTAATTTGGAGATCAGAAATGAGACCCACCAAAGCAGAATTTTGCGAACTGCTTCTTTTAAAAGTAAATGTGCCCTCCAGAAGGAAACTCTGCTAACCTCCAGTGGTTCGCCTGTTCCTGCACCTAAACATGCTGCGTGAAATCGGTTCAGATGCGAGTTTTATTATTAGCTCCAGGACAATTAGGAGGCTTGGACCTGTTTCACTCCCTGTCATCTGGAGCGGTGGATGGGCGGTGACACTCCCTCAGCTGCTCCCCTCGGTACGCAGCAGGAAGACATGAGGCTAAAAATACTCAGCAAAACAAAAACAACGAGCAAACAGACGACGGCCATGTTTGTTCACTAAGGCATACATTAACACAGCTCTGATGCAAGTTTTAATTATATTTGGTAGGAACTAAATATATTTCTCATTAAGAAGCATTTATTTGGGTTTTTGAAATATTTAACTTCAATTTCATGGATTTCTTGCAGTATCTCGAGATCTGTATAATAAAAGGTTTTTATTTCAAAATGTTAGGTAATTTAAGCATAAATGTTCTTTTTCCCCCAAACTCATTTCCATGAAACTTCATATGGTACTCATTTGAGAATAATGGTGCACACACAAACTCGCTCACAAAGAGAAATCATAGAAAAGAAATAAATATTTTAAAAGAACAGAAGCTGAATTCAGGCGTCACTTTGAAAGAAAAAGAAACCCACTTGGTTTGTTGCAGTTTTGTTTCTGCGTTGTTGCTGTATAGTGGCTTTTGTTGCTGCATTGCGGCTTTTGTTGCATTTTTGTTGTTGCATTGTGGTTTTTGTTGATGTATGTTGTTGTGTTGTGGCTTTTTTATGTTTCTGTTGCTGCATTGTTGGTTTCTGTTGCGTTTTTGATTATACATTGTGGCTTTTGTTGCTGCCTTTTTGTTGGGGCATTTTCATGTGTTTTTGTTGCTGCATTGTTGGTTTTTGTTGCTGCGTTGTGGGTTTTTCATTTTCTTGACAAAATGCTGCCATCACAACAGCAGCAGAAGCTTAAAATGCGTCCAGCAAAGCAATTAGAATTAAGTGACCCTGCTTGTGCTCACAATCTCGTTCTAGAGTCTAATTAGATGTACACAGGTTGATCTCCTGAATTAGTCATTTGTAAGTACGGACAGAGGTTTGTTCTCCTCAAACGTCCTGCATGTATTTTATTTATTTATTTTTTAACAAAGCAGCAGCAGCAGCAGCAATGGTCTCAGCTTTTCACCTTGAATCAGACTCAAAGTTTGACGTTTCCAGCTGCAGACATCTTTTCATACGCATCACGCCAACCACAGGAAGTGGTCATGAATTATACAAATCTTATGTAAATATAATCTCAACCCAGCAGCTGGACGATGGAGTGCTTAGGAAAAATATTACTTTAGAAACTCAGAAGCGAAGGTGGGCAGTTTTTCTTTCATTTTCCAGGGGGCAATTTTTACAGCGAAATCACAGGAGGGGCCCTGCATTTAAAACAAGACAGCATGCAGCTGTGCATAAAATGAAATAATCTTTACAAAGTGATGTTAAACACAAGCTGAACATAATTTACAAATGTTGCAGCTACGGTGTCAACCGTCACAAATCCCATAAATGTAAACAGACAGGACGCTATCTGGCCTCTTATTAGGCCCCCAACAAACTGGTTTGTTGTTTGTGCTCTAAATATCTCCATTTAAATGAAAAAAGAAGCAAGAAACTACTAGATTATAGAGAGAACAACCCCAACATAGGGTAAGTTCACACAAGGTTTGTTTCTGGAAATGGAGAGTGAAACTCTGTTCTTAGAAAATGTTAACATGTCACATCAAGACTAAAATTACCTTCAAATAGATTAAGATTCTGTTTAAATAAAAGAAACTGTTCTTTGGTTAAAGTAAAAGTCAGATTCAGGGTTCAATACAACACAATTCCCTACTGCCCCCAGGGTTGCTAGGGTAACAGGCTGGGATTAGCTGGGGTTGCTACGTAACGAGTGGAACTCTGCTGGGGTTGCTAGGTGATATGACAAATCAGGAAGATTTTTGAAATGGCTCATTTTCCAGACACCAAAAAACAAACTTATTGCCAAGAAACAAACCAGGTGTGTTTTTTTTTTTTTCCAGGCAATTGGGTTGTTTTAAAAATGTCAATTAAAAATATATTAAACTCACTCAAATTAAGTAGTTCTGTTTGTATTTGTCCTCACTGAGCGACTGAACTGCCTTTGTGGGTTTTAAATGCATTTTTTCAAGCTTCTGTTTAAAAAGGCTTTAACAAAACAACCTTGACATTTCAACTGCTTAAAAGAAAATTAAACAAAAATCTAAAAACTGTGCAAAACGTGTTGCTTTCTCATCTTAAACAAATATCCCCCAAACTAAGTTATACTTTCTCAATCTGTCTGCACAGGGTTTTCATTACAGTTTAGTTTTATTTTGTTGCGACTTTTTGTCTACTTTATGTAGTTTTAATTTGCTTTGAGTGTTAGCTAGTTTTTATTAGATATTCGTTAAATAATGGTTTTAGCCTTTTCATACTTTGGTTATTTTTTTAGGTGCAGAATTCAAAAAGATTAAAGTATTTTGATTATTTATACATTTATCTTCAACAGAAGTTAGTATTTAAATATATATTAAATTATTGTGGAGCATCCAGTTAGCTGGTGTTTTCTCTCAAATTGCGGACGAGCCTAAATGCCACCAGGGGGGGGTTGAACTGATGTATTTTGATGGAAACTGGTGTGGAGTTAAAAAAAAAATAAAGAAATGTCACAGTTCAAAAGTCTAATAAATAGACTCAAACATGAAAACGAAGGATATTGTAATTTGAACATGTTTTAGTTTTATAAACGCACTTTAGCTTTCCATAATAATAATATCACACATCTCACAATAGCAACTAAAAATTAAAGGAAGCACAATAAATATCAAGGAAAAATAGCTGGTACAATCATCAAATACTGTTTTTATTTATGCGAGTTAAAAATGTTTTCTCAGTTTAAGTTTGTTAGTTTTATTTAACTATGATAATCTGAACCAGCGGTCGCCAAAACTGAGAAGCATTAGGTCACCACAGCGCCAAACGCAACGCTCATTAAAACGTTTGCAGTTTGGGAATCATTGACCCAAAGTATGAGCAAAAAAAATGACAGCAAATACTTCCAGGAAGCGGATCAAATAAACCCCGAAGAGCGCCGCTGGAAACCACATGAGCAGTTTATTCTGTCACCAGAGATTTAGTCGTCACAGATACGGCGGAGTGGGATGTCGGCACGTGATGAAGACACATTACGGGTTTATTATGATGAAGAAAGAGCAGGAAATGGAGGGGAAAGGAGGCGTCCTGATCGCTGCGGCGGGACGTCAGCTGCTGGAGACATCCATCAGAATGAGAAAGAGGGCATTAGGAAGCTGATGGAGGAGAGAAACGAGTCTGCTGCTGTCAGATAATTAGTCCACATGGCAATCAGCCTCTAATCTGACTCACAGAGGGAGAGACACAGAACCAAATAGACAGAGATGAAGAGGAGGAGCAGCAGCCCTGGTGCTGAGCTGACCTGCTGGGGAGACTGGTTTGAACTGGCTGGAGCGCAGAGGTTGCCACTGGACGCACATGAGTCGAATCAGCAGCGGGACACGCAGGGACAGAAAACACAAGGACCAAAGTCGATCCCTGTTAGGCCGGATTATGATCACGAGAGGCTAGGCCAACAAAAAATGAATAAAACAAGAATAAGACCATAATATTACGAGAAATCGTACGAGAATAAAGTCGTACAAGGAGTAATAAACCCCGAGCGTTCACGATAAATTTTGTTGACAATAAATTCTCCCAGAAGTTATTGCGATAAACGATCATATTGCTGTTTTGAGACCATTTTCAAGCAATGTAATGCAAGAACAGATTTTCAGAGATTAATAAACTTTAAGAAGAGATTTTTAAATATCCAAAATAAATAAACAAAACAACAGAAATAAATAAAATGAATAATGAGTCTCTATAAACAAAACTGTCCTTCAAAAAACAGCCTAGTTGAGATCAAAACACCAGACTGACAACTTTTGTCATCCAGGTTTTGGTGGAAAAAGAGAGAAAAACAATAAATTATTCAAATGGAAATGATTGAGGTTGTTTAAATTTATCATGTGATTAATTGATTTATTGCTTATTGCGACCAACTTACAATAACTTTGCTTTAGGCTTTCCTGCAAAGAGATTTGTGGAAAAATGTCGGGTCAAGTGTAAAAATGTCACAGATCCACAGAAATGTCACCTTGTTGTGAATTAATTTCTGTCTAGCATAAATAATTTGCAGCAAAAAGACAAAAACACACGAATGAAATGTAAAAATCCTGACATAAAATCATGAAAACGTGACGCATCGGGTTTTCAGACTCTCCCTGCTCTGCACAGCCAGGTTTGCTCTGCGCATCAAGCCGCTGTTTGCGTCGCGCTGCTCTGCCATAAACACATCAGGACGGCGCGTTATTGATGCAGCTTTTCATGCTCTCAGTCTGCTAACAAACCGCCGGCTGAGCGAGGCGAGAAAATGTGCCGGAACGTCGAGATGCGTCACCGGGGAGGGAATTTGTCACACTTGACAGTTTGTGAAGAGACTCTCCACAGCTTGCAGAAAATGTGCAGAATAACTCGTTCCAAGTCTGTCACCGTTGACCCTTTTCAGATGGCAAAATAAAAGCACAGAACTTAACAAAAGGTGATTTTTTTTATGTGGATTGAATGAAAACTAATGGCAAAAGAAGAGAAAAAGATTGTTTTAATGGATTAATAACTTCTTAGGCTTAGTTACCTGCAGATAATTCAATATGATGCTTTCAAAACCGCCAAAATAAGGAGCAAATTAATGAGCCATCTGCTCACTACTATCATGCTAATAATCTTCCAGCTGTTGATCATAACTCTCCATCAAGAGACATTAAATTATCTCAGAGGTAAACAACAAAACTGACGTTAGAGTCATGATCTCTGTTCTCACACGTTGCCTTGAACTGATAATATTTAAAGGTAAATAAAAACGGCGGAGAATCATCCTGGGTGGATGTTATGCAAAATGAAAAGATGGAGAAAATTAGACCAGCTGCTTTCAGACCGACAGGAAAGCTGGGAGGCGTCACATTTCTCTGCACCTGTGATGGAGAACAAACTGGCTTGACTGAAGAGACGGAAGGTTTTATTTTAACCTCGGATGTATTTTGGATCATGTCGAGTTGTTTAGGTCGGAAAAAGGCTGATTTTCTTTTTGGAGAAACGTTTGTGGTGATTTGAGTAAATCAGAGGCGTCAAACTCATTTTCATTCTCATTAACAAAATGCTGATACATCACTAAATCGGTATTTATTAAAATTAAAGAACATCTTTTCACATCGGTCACATTGCGATTGTCTGAAGTTCTGCAATGAAGATCACAGATTTTGTGGCGCTTATTTAGAAATATTTACAACAGATTTTTCATCTAGTATTTTGTTTTTCAAAACCAACCAATTGTAAATCAACTGACCACAAAAGACAGTGTATTCTTTTTTTATTGGCCCAAAGTGTGAAACACTAATGTTTGGAGCTACTTACAACCAAAAAATATAAATAAAAATAAGCTTTTCTGGCTTGTTTGGCTTTCTGGCAAAATAAAGTTAAAAGTACCACGAGTTGAGTAGTAACTAGTGAGTTACTGTTAGAAAAAAATACTTCTAGGAGTATTTTTTATTATGCTTTACTTGAGTAATCTTATTTATCATACTTGAGCAAAATTTCAGAACATTCTACCTAACTAAATTAACAAATTAACCAAAAATTTACCTGCAGTTTTTGTTTAAGTCTCACAAGTTTAAGAAAATCATATGTAAAACATTATCTTTTGGCTGATCTTGTCATTTTGTAATTATGTTAATTTTATAACATTACCACATATATTTCGTCTGCCTGATATTTTTAAGTATTAATGATTGATGTTTCGATCAGTTACTCAGTACTTCAGTAAATTCTTGGACGTCTGCTTTTTACTTTTACGATAGTAAATATTGTGCTTCAACAGTTTTCTAGTTAACTTGGGTCAGCTACAGTTTCTTTTCGTCTCCTCTTGATTACGTTTCATCAGTTTCTCTCCAGACATTTCCACCAGTTCCCTTTTCAACTCTGTAATCAAACCGAACAGAACAAGTCAATCTTGCGTCCGATAATTCGGAGCAAACGGTAACGTTATGATTAACTGCTGTGTGGAAAAGCACTGCTGCTGCTAAGCTAATTTGCTCCATAGCAGTCAGGACTAACCACCAGAAAACATGGAAAAACACTAATAGCTGACATTACGCTCAATCATATTAGCTTTCTTCCGTGGAGGATAATAGAAGCACTTTAGCAGACCTAGTAGGCCGTTTTCATTTATATTAGAGTCTGAACCGCCGCTAAGCCTCAGCAACAATCATGACTGAAATTTAATCGCATTAAAACTGTTTGGTTTTCTTCCACTGGTAATTTTAAAAACCCCTGACTGTGTAATTTTGGTAATTGCCATTTAAGAAGCTCAGTTTCGGCCTGTTTTTCAATTCCAGAACCAGCGGTGGTGTGTGTTTTAGATAATTTTCCTGTTTAAGGCCCAGCTGGGTTTAAATCGCAACAATCTGACGGAAACCGAAGGGAAACTGGTTAGGATGCTAGCCAAACGTCTGATGAGCCATTTTATAAACATGAGACAAAGACTGGGCCATCGAGCTGTTCAGCACGATGGTGGCAGCAGTATGCTGTGGAGGGTTTTTACTGACTGATACAGTAAAGCGACTGCCTTTAACTTCACCTCAAAATAAAAGCTAGATTGTTAAACTTGGACACAGTTGGGTGTTGCAACTACACAATGATTGTTACACAAATCAAAAAAATGTTTTGAAAAGATAAATGAGGTTTAAAAAAGGCGCATAGATCAAACTCAACTTTTGAAAATTTTGGACTAATCCCAAAAAATTAGGCGATTCTCTAAAGAGTTGACGAATATTCTGCAACTTAGTTTGGTTTTACAATTCTGACCCAGTACAGATTACAAGAAAACAAAAACATTTAAATACATTTTGATCATCACAAATTAAAATCACAGTTTTGTGTGTAATTCTTATGCTAGAAATAATAAATATATATCGCAATAGACGTGTGATAAATATCAATAGATGATACAAAATATTTAATATTCACTGAACTCTGATCCAGAACCACACAGCATTCTGGGAGATGTAGGCAGAGGGACCCCTTTAGTTGCTCAATCTAAGCAAAGTTGGTGGAATTAATTTTACTCACTCTTTGGTTACCTAGCAACTCACTCATTCTTTGGTTACCTAGCAACAACCTATTGAGTAACTTGCGAAGCAGCACTTTAAAGTTTTGTCACTGTGCCTCATAACTGCTTAAAAATAAACAGCAGCAACAGTTTGGTGGTATTTTAGACATTTAAAACAAAAAACTAATCAATAATTATCAATTAATTAATTTGAAACGCTTATAATCGTGTTAGATTTTTCAGGCATTTTGTTCGGTCTTAAGAATTAACTGAAGATGTAGGTCAATCAATCCATGTTATTAAAAAGTAGCTCAAAAAATATTAAATATTTTCATAATAAAAATTCACTTAGTAATGTCATAAAAAAAATCAATAAAAAATCAAAGAACAGAAGATGTAGCCAGAGTTTTAAAACTTTCAAGTTGCTTTCAAACATGAACAGCTGCTAATATGTCAGCAGCTACTGGGTGTGTCCACTTTAACCCCCCTAAACCCAGAATTACATAAAGAACAGTGAGATTTATATTGATTTTATAAAAATGCCCAAAACGTGCAGAAAGTGAAAATTTTAGCCTCTTTTTTTAAGACGAGATCAAATTTCAGTATCTTGTATCTGTGAGTTTCTGGCAAAACAAAGGAAAACCAAAGCTATGCTGATGGGACGGCAAACAGAAGGTTTAAAGGTGTGTGTGTTTATATTAGTGAGTCCATAAGAAGTGGGAGTGTCATGTTCAGGTGATAATGGTTAAATTGAATGTTTGTTAGCTTATGGCTAATTTCAATCATCAGACGTTTAACAAATTTCTCCAATTAGAGCTTTCTGGGCGTCAATCCTTAAAGAAGAGAGAATTTTGTTTAAAAGGTGACAAAATGTGTTTTGAGAAACTACGGTATACTTTCTTAGTCAAGTATAAAACTCTATTCCAAATAAAACTTGTAAATGAGTCTAAGAGACTTCTTAATGGATGCTGGAAAACTCCAGAGGGGCAAAGAGTTGAACTGAAATGCAAATTAATGAAGAGGAACCTGGCAGCCGGAAGAAAAGGTGAAAACACTCAGAGGAGCTCCTTATTTCAATCTGATCTTTTCAGCCTTTTCTCCACGTTATAATTCATATTCTGCATCTCCACACACAACTGGAAACAGGAGTTTATATTCATTGAATAAAAATATATTTTATTCTTCACTGTCTGGAGCTTAATCAGGCCAAACTTTACTTGTTTAAACTTTGTTGGAATAATTACCAAAAGTATTTCTGTTTACTTAAATGTATTTACTAAACTTATTGAGAACATTTCTTTGAAAAGTTTTGTAACTTTTTCATATTCAATAGTTTATACATTTGGTCGGTTTCCAGGATAACCGTCTTTTAAACTTCGTGACCTGGGTCAAATCTTTTGGTTTACTTTTACGTTTCCTTGTAATCTTCTAAATTTCTGAGTTTCAAAGGTCAAAAATGTTTGACTTTTGAAACTCAGAAATTTAGATTTTTCTTGAAAATTTCTAGTAAATTAAAATTTTTATTTTTTCTTGAAAATTTCTAGTAAATTCGAAATTTCATTTTTTTTCTTGAAAATTTCTATTGAACTCAAAATTTTTGTTTTTCCCCCCCAAAATTTCTCTTAAATTCAAAATTTTAGGGTTTTTTTTTCAAAAAATTCTATTGAACTCAAAAAAATTTATTTTTATTTTTGATATTAATCTCAAAATTTCTAATGTTTTTTGGCAAAACTTTACTCTTGTATTTTACTGTTTGTTAAAAATCTGTCATTTAGAAATATTTTTTGTAAGGGATTGAAAGAATAAAATAAGTTAGAGCAGTAAATTGAAAAGGAGCTACAAATTAATTAAATGAATAATCACTTTATTTTCCTTTTGTTTAGCATGACAACTTAATTTGATTACTTAATTAATTAACCCAATTATATTTAACATTGGATCACCTGTTTTCTTTTTTCAGTGAACAAAAAAAAGGCAAAAAATGATAAAGCATTCTAATATCAGGACTAAATGAGGAAAAAATAAGTGGAACAAGTTGAGAATCAGAGATAAAAATGGGTATAGTGTCAAGTTGGCTCAGTAATGACGTGGGACAAGAGGAGAGGTGTAAAGACGAGACGAGGGCATCAGCAGCAGCTGCTCAGAACCAGCTGGAGAGCCGACAAAAGGCCAAATCGAACTCTGTGACCTTGGAGGTGATTACCTGCTGGAGTGTTGCTGAAAAACAACAAGCTAACGCAGAAACCTCATTTTATTCACCCAATTTTATTGTTTATAAATGCCAACAAGGTAAATTGATGTCTGCCAAAACACGGCCATGTTAATTTGGTTTCCATGAAATGCTCTGGGTCTAATTCAAATTCCAGTCAGGAATATTTTAACAGCAAACCAGATCATATCAGCATGCTTGTTAATCAGAGCAAAAAACCCCTAAAATAATCACTGGTGTTAAAGAAAAACAACAGGTTCAGTGTTTATAATTCTTCCTACGTTTGCACATAACCTGAAACTTAATGGGTTTAAAAGCTGGACAACAACAAATTGCTCAACTGATTGCACAATTATGCAGATAATTAATCAAAAGTCCAATCAGACGTGTTGGAGCTGATTCTCAAAAACACCTTGTGCTGATAGCTGGAGCTCCCATGAGATGAAGGGCAGGAATGGCTGTTTTTATGTTTGGGAACAGGCTGCGGACAAACAGAGCGCTTCCTCTAAAGGTGTAATAGCTGCAGGCTGGTTACTGCAATAAAAAGAGGTGGAGGACAAAAGGACGACATAGAGACATTTCAAACCACTGATTGGATTACGGCAATATTTAGTGAAGGATCATTTAGTTTATTGCTCAAACTAATCCATGTTTACTCCCGTTTCTGTCTAATAATTACATATTTTTTTTGTCTGTTTAATTTTTTTTAATGAGATGCTGCTTGTAGTTTTCTGTCCTGGTGACAAACACTTTTACCTCTAACTTTGCAGAATTAAACTGGTTCAGGTCTGTTTTTAACTGTTGATTCAAATAATGATCCCAACATTCAGAGTTGTTCATGTAAACGGTCCACATTGTTCCTGATTCAACTTTCAATGGATGGAAAGAAAAACTAATGGAGAGAGAGAGAGGACAACCAGAAGGAGGGAGAGATGGAGAAAGAAGGACGAATGGATGGAGAGATGAATGGCTGAATGGATGGATTAATAAACGGATGGATGAACAGATGAATGGTTGGACGGACGGACAGGTGAATGGAAGAATGAAAATGATCTTCTAATTTCACTTTAAAACTATGTTCTAATTAAAATCAGAGATGATACAAGTTTAGATTTCTGAACCTTTACGTTGATCTATTTTGAATTGTTTGACGAAAGTTTTAAATGATTATTTAAAGGTTTAGTGAGTAAAAAAGACAAAAACAATCCAGTGTTCTGGTGGTTTGAATGTTCAGGGAACCCTTGAAAAAGACGGAAAGCTTTCAGCTAATAACTCTGCAGGTCTGGAAAAGCAATGAGATTACGGAGCAACAGGCTGCCTAAATAAAATTTTCTGCTAATATGATGGTGAACAGAGAGCCATGTTGGTTTGAATCTGACACAAAACACCAAACGTGCTGAAAAAGTAAATCTTACTCCAGACAGGTGGATTAAGGGATAAAAAGAGCTTTGTCACAACACCTTGAAGCCTTTATAGTTCAAGGTTTGTCTGAATAAATGCCTCCCAGATATCTTTTCACAGTAGAGAGCTTTTATATGCATATTTAGCTTATTTTCATGACTTATTTCAGCTGTAAATTGGTCTTATATTAACATATGCTACAACAAAATGGCCGACTATGCCAAATCAACACTTCCTTCTTCAGAGGTCAAATGTCAGTTTATTGAAAGGTTGCAGTTGTAAATTGAGAGTTTATGGAAAAGTGAAAAAAAAAAAAAAAAACATTCTACTAGTTAAAGGCAACCCATTTTGCTTTTTTGAACAGCTTAGGCTAGATCTATGATCTACACAAAACATGTTGAACTTTTCTTTTTGCAGAAAATCATTCTTAGACAATTAGATTTTAGTCTGATCATTTCTACCAACTTTGAGCTGCTTTAGGGCGTCTTGTCACTTTAAATTCAAATAAGCTGCTGTTGGCCACGCCCCCCAACTCAACGTTTACGCTCGCAGGTGAAAATGGCTGCACACAGATCTGCAATTATGCTACCGTACATCTTTGAAAAGCATTAGTAGAGCCTCCTGCACAACCAACAAGAAAGTGGTTTCTGGATGATAAATCGTCAACAAAACACTAGATTTGTCTTTTCCAGCATGGGCTGGAGTTCTGCTTGGGTTGCTAGGAGACGGGCTTGGCTGGGGTTGCCAGGTAACAAGCTGGGCTTGGCTGTGGTTACTAAGCGATTTGTGACGTCATATTCCGAAGGTGACACCCAAAAAAACTTTAAGTTAATGCTAAAAAAAAACGGCTAGATGGGTTTTTCAAGTGCTTGAGTTGTTTTTAGAATCAGTAGAGACTTTTTCATTTACCATCTCAACATTTACATCACTGTTTGTCTTTTTAGCAACCTCACAGCATCGTCCAGCGGCGCCTGCTGGAGGGAAACATCACGCGGCTCCGAGGCGAGGCCCGGGACGCCACCGCCAGGGTTCGCTCGCCGTTGGCCGACACCAAGGACGGACCTACGGACACCGAGGAGAGGAGCGAGAGCACAGCAGACGACTCCACCGAGGAGAGGGAGTCTCTGGAGGAGAGCGAGAGGAGCCTCCGATCAGACGAGGAGGACGATAACAGCGAGGCCGGAGCCAGACACTCAGCCGAGAAGCCGGAGAGCACGGACAGCTCGACCCGACTCACAGCTTTAATTATTCAATGCAAGGTACCACGCACTGTAAAACAGTCCGCCTGCAGTTTTTCATTTTATTCACCCACGTATATCTGCAAGCAAACTGAAAACAAAAGGAGACGAGCTCCATTGTGCTCCTGTGACTCATAACTTGGAGCTCATTTTCACCTGAGAACGAATGAAAAGCTCTGCAGGACCAGCAGCTTTCAGACTGGATCAGAACCACAGATAAGTGAGTCACAGAGACTGAAAGTCCAAACGGGTCCACCGTGGGTGAAAGTATAACATTTACTGCAGCAGAGCTTAAACACAAACAGACTGTGGTTTAAAGCAAAACTAATGGGGCTTCAGGGCAAAATAAAAGGTCAGTACATTTGTTACCAACAAATTTTGTTCACTGAACTCAAGTTTAGATCCAAGGCAGCATATTAGAGCCACCGTTTATAGACAAAATGAGGAAATTTCCACCAAAAAATCTAAAATTTTCAAGAAAAAACAAAAAGTCAAAGATTTTCAAGAAACAAAACTTGGATGTTTCTGAGTTTCTGACATTTAAAACGAAGAAATGTCTGAGATTAAACTCACTTTCTGAATTTTATTGTAGTAAATTTTTGACTTTTCAACCTCAAAAATGTATGAGATCATTCTCAAAATTTTGGGACTTTTCAAACTCAAATTTTCCAGTTTTTACAGAACTTTTTAAAGTAGTCTCAAACGTTTTGACTTCTTATGTGGAAATGTACTCTTTTTTTCTATCTACCATAATCATTGCTTAATGTCTCAGATTGGGATTAAATTCCCCAGATTATCTGTTAAATCTAAGATAAATTGAACAGAACTAAAAACAGACATCATCTGTTTTCTAACAAATATTTCCCCTATATTGGAAGAGATCAAGGTAATTTAATTAGAAATAAACACATATAGAAGTATGACATTTTTATAGTTTAAATCTTTATGAAAACAAAGAGTGCAGTGAGACTTTAGTCAAAAAGTATCTCATTTAAAATTTAACCAGCGGCAAAAACAGCTAATATTTGCCTATTTTGATCTTTGAAAGAAATCAATGCTAAGATCAAACATCTCCTGTTCTCAGTGGTGTTTAAATAATGAATCACTGAATGCTGTTAATATTTAAAATAATCCTATTTTCCAGCACATTCAGCATTCTGGGTTTTATCATCAACTCATTAACAGCTCAGGCTTCTTGCGTTACTCATTCAGGGGCTATTTTTAAAGCATCAGGGATTTCAGAGGCAGCAGGACTCAGAACAAAGAGCAGGTTTCTGTGTCTGCTGATAAGAACAGGGCGGCCATCTTGGTCCGTGCAGAGCGAGCAGAACCACAAGAAACTCACTGTGTTCATTTCCACCGGGGTGGCAGATTGTCTTTGGTGAAGTGGATAAAGTATCGATTTATGACCGGCAGAGAAGGGTCAATAAATATGACAGAAGATGACTTTTTGAAGATCTTTGCATAAAACAACAAAACTGAGATTTATAACATAAAAAAAGAGAGAGAAAGTCAAATTTTAACAGTAAATAGATGAGTGGGTAATAAGGATTTAGAGTTTTATTGCAATATTTTGTGGTACTATTGTGATTATGATTTTTTTTTAAAAAGCAACTTATTTCTTAGGTAATTGTTCGACTGACTACATTCGTAGCTCCACAAATTTGAAATGGGATTCTTTAAAAAAAATAAAATTAAAAACTGTGATTTAAATCACTAAGTGGCACACTGTAACTGCATTTAATCATATTTTGAAGTATTGATATTTATCGATGCTTTTGTGGGACAAAGTGAAGAAAATGGTAAAATACACATAATTCTGACTGAAATGTATCATGATGATAAATGAAAATACATAAAATAAAATTCACAATAAATGCATCAAAATAAGGAATGAATCAGTAGATTAACTGATCTACTGATCAGTTAATCAGTGGATTAACTGATCTACTGATTCAGATAATAAATTAAAAATGAGCTCAATAATTGAGACCGTTTTAAGTAATGTTTTCAAAATGCCAGTTCGCCCTTTCAAAGATTAAGCGTTCTTTAATATTTATAAAGAACAGCAGCTCTACAGTTTCCTAAAATATTGAACAGCTAACAGTATTAAACTGATGCTAGAGTTGTAGTTTATATGAGACTTTATAAAAGATAAAAATAGTCCATACAGCTGAGAGCCATTTGTAGATTATCCTGGAAAATATCTAAATTATGCACCGTGTGGGTGGCGTCACCCCACTGCTTATCTCACAAGCCTGCAGAGCCGCCATATGCTGCGTTTACATCCCAAACTCTTCCTTTAATGTCCCTCTACTGACACCAACTTAAAGGTTTCTGAGGAAGGACCTCAGACAAAACACTTAGCATAAACCATTCCAGTCTGCTGCACTACAGAAAGAAGCACATTGAAATGTCTTGCAGGCAGCAGAGGAACTGTGAAAAGAAAGAACAAAATAAAAGTCAGTGAAAATAGGCAAGGCTGCCTGTTGAAGCTGCTACTCCAACACCTCACCTTGAGAAAATCTATGAGAACGACAAAAGCTATGTGATCAATGAATTTTTTTCTTGGTGTTGTATGAAGATACTCGATTTAAAAAAAAGAAGCGAAAGGCAAAAAATACAATGAGATTTCAGAACGATGAGGTGGAGAACATATTGATTTTGAAAAAAAGCTATAATTTGAGAAAAATTATTACTACTCTAGGGTTTAAATTTGGACATAGGATGTTACAGTGATTCAGAGTGGTCAAACTTTGCCCCAGAAAAGCTAAACTAGCTCAGTTAAGCTAGTTGAAGAAAGCTAGTTCAGTTAAGCTAGGCTAGAAAGCTAGCACACAAATCTTTTAGCTTTTCTAAAACCAGAATTCATCATTTTAAATTTGTTTTCGCCATTTATTGAATATCAAAACATGAATAGATCAGATCTAGTTTCAATTTGCGTTTTCTTTGACCAAAAACGTCTTAATATTTTTTGTTTTTACTTTACTACTGCAGCTGTTCACCTTATGACTTTACCAGGTTGTTGGTGCCCCAGTTTAAAACATTTTAATGAAAATATTTTTGCAGTTTTGTGAAATTAATTTAAAATGATCTAAACAAAACTGCACAGACTCTTTGAATGGGTTTCTGTTAGGAGGTTGTGATTAATTTTATTCTGTTTTTTAAAAAGAAAAGGCTAAAGAACCATTTATTTAGTTTGGTAGTTGCCTATTGTTTGGGACTCAAGTGTTTTTATATCCATCATCGTATGTGTTTGTATTTTATTTTATTATCTACATATCAATGTTTTTTATGTCCCATTATGTTTATGATATCTATATTTTACTGGATGCAGTCCTTTGTGAGAATGTAAAAAACACTATCTAAATAAATTATTCAGTCATAACTGCAAAATGTAAGCCTTGAGAAAGCAATAATTGTAATAACATGCAGCAATATTTGAACATAACTCAAAAAGAAAGCCATTTAGAAATAGAGATCAGCACATCATAATCTTATAAATTTTCAATGTGAAAAACTAATGCCTTTCCTAGCGAGGTTCAGCCAGGACACATTATGTTTTCAGACTGGATTCTGATGAAAGCTGAGAGATTAAATCAAAGATGAAACTCATTAAATAGCTCTAGAGCTGATAGAGAATACAGGACTGGCTGGTAATTATCTATTATTACCACATTTCACAGTAATTTCATCTAATTGTATGAGAGAAATGGTTGTAATAGACGCAAGAGAATTGGTCGTGGGACGAGAATTTAATGTTATTCTTATTCAAAGACATGATTTAAGATTTGTGGGATGGCATACACAATAAATCACCACTAGGTTTTCACTTCACTGTACTGTGGTTTGCAATTTGTTAAATGTGCACATATGACCCACTTGGTTCATATTTCATGGTTGGTGGTGCATAAACAGGAAAATTCAAAGTGCATTCAGCAGACTTATGAATCAGCATCTCCTGTTAGCAATATGAGACTTAATATTTAAGCTAAACATCCCAAAACATGCTTAAAATAGAACACAGAAGCAGAGTGACTTCATAGCTGCTAGCTAACGATGACTACCATTGGTTTTAGCTGTTAAACTGTCAATACCGCATGTAAATCTTAAATGTACGCCTGCTGTATAAAAGAAAAGGGAATCCAGTGCTTGACAACTACATAACAAGGTGAGGAAAAAGTTTAAGAAAAAATAGCGAGGGACGTAGTTGACAAACAGATGTAATAACAGAACACCTGCTAAAAGCAAGCATTTAAATGAGCTAATCTGTCACCGCAGTGTTAGCTTAGCTAATAACAGCGGTAGCTAATCTACCACAGCGTTCACTTAATAATCGCAAAACAAACACCAAGTCTTAAAACATAATACTATAACAGATGGTAACGGACTGAATGTGTTGTTCTTTGTGTGAGAAATGTTTGAATGTTTTTTGGTGTCGAATCATGAAACATAAAGTGACGTTGTCAGTTGCTATGGCAACGAGTCTCCGTGTAGCGTAACAGACAGAGTACGAGAGAGAAAAAAAAAGTGGTTTTGAGTTGCGTTATTTTCCAATTTCCTGTGGCGCATAACACTAAATCAATAGTGCCGACATCCCCAGGTTTTATTTAGTTAACGGAATTTTTCTACAGCTATGGCACGTAAAAGAATTTTCATTTTCCAGCATTGTGCGCATGCGCGGCATTTCCGGATCTATAACATACAGGAGGTTAGTTTTATTTTAACTTGACCTGCTTAACAGCTGCACAGAATCGATGCAAACCAAGTCGCAGCAACATTAAACCCTGGACAGGGAATTCTCCACCAACAGTGTTTGTTTTGTTTCTGGATTTTATTTTTCAGCTTGGCAGTTTTATAGGCACATTGCAGCCAGACAGATTTGTGTAAAAGAGAGAAGATCAGCTTTTAAAAACTCCCTAAAGCTATACTTATGTGCCGCTGTGACAAACTTTTTCCTTGCGTGCAGAATCATTGCAAATTGGAAAATCTCACTATGACACCAAAATCCCCTCCTCTCGTCTCTTCTCAGTGCTGCGAAACTGAAGTGAAGGCATCCATCAACACTGGCAGCCTACACAACCACATCTCCACCTCCTGCTGCCAGAGGCTGGGGTAAGAAACATCCAGCTCAACACAACAAAAACGCACCGTTCTCACTGTATTCCTGACTGTTTCTAGAACCAGACTAACTGCCAACAAAGATAAAGTTCTAATAAAAGAGACTTTAAAGCATTAAAAGGAATTGTATTTAAATGGACTGCATCAATTTTAATCAGTTCTTATCTTCAGTAATGATTTAATTTTATGATGGCTTATTTAATATACATTTACAAAATTGAGAAATATATAAAACATATTAATTTTAAATTGCTAAGGGGAATATTTCATTAAATATTGTCCAACAGGCAGGAAACTGGAGACTTATTAAACAGGCACTCAAACTAGCAATCACTATAGTCTGGCTGTAATTAACCATAATGCATAGTGGTAGTCTTCAAGTGTTCTGCAAAAACACTAAGTCTTTGTGTAATTTTTGTGTAGTTTCTAGTGCAAATATGTTAATCACATTTCAAATGTACTAGCTTTCAAATAACGTTTCAGCAAGATATCAGCTTGTTTAAAATCAATAATTTCTTATTAGTGATGAAAAATTCCTGTTCCACTGACAGATTATTCAATTTATCACAAGACATTTCCCCCATGTTACAAGTTAAATAATCTGTCAGTGGAAATACTTTTTAAAATCAAAATTAAGGAATTATTGACTTAAAACAAGTCCTATTTTTGCATGGAGAGTTACTTTTAAGTTAGTTTTGTAATATTTCAAGTGTACTAAGATATTTGCACTACAAAGCAGACCAAAAATACTTGGTGAAATTTTGTGTTTTTGTAGTGTATGAACATATTTTATACAAATGAAGAGTATAAAATTTGTTAAAAGTAAGTCATTTCTTACCTGAGAAACTTTATGCTGTGTAAACTCTTGTCCTGGTTGTAGCCTCTGACAGCCTTGGGTTTTGTCCTCAGTTAAAGCCACATCTCCAAGTTGGCCATTATCTTAAACCAAAACATGTTTGTAAAAGTGACCACTTATTTTCAATAATATCACCATGTTGTCAAGTTATGAAGAAAAAAACAGTTCCATTTTTAAAATCTTAAGATTCTACTGGAATAGACAGCTAAAACAATGTGAAATTTTTCTTTCTCCTTTAGACAAATGATCTAAATTAAAAATGAAAGCTGCATTTGGAAGGTAGCAACATCAACCAGGTAAAAATGTTAATTATTGAAGGTACTGTGAGGATCACAGAGTGTGTCTGTCTTCTCAGACTGGTTCCCATTAAGGACAGTTCACCATGCGGTGCTACCAGTTCAGTGACTGGTCTGCAGCTACAGCTGGGCAGACAGACTATCCAGTGTTCAGCATATGTGAAAGGTAAGGACATTGTTATAAAACCGATGTAAAGCAACTTGGGAACATTTTAAGGATTTGAATGTGATTTTTTATTTTTGAACTTATTTGTTTAGATTTTTTTTTTAAATTAAAACATATTTTCTCTGAGAAAGTATTTGTGCCTTTACACATGTAATCCATTTCTGCCATTTTAAAACAGTCAAACGTTTCAGATCAATCAAATTTTAATAACAAAAAGAGCTAAAGTAAATACAAAGAGCAAACATAACATAAAAACCGACCAGGACGTACAACTAGGCCTCTCTGACCCATAATTTCTGAATAATTTAATTTCCCTTTGGGATTAATAAAGTATTTTTGAATTTTAATTGAAGCCATACTATCAATAAATGAATAATATATAATCACAATAAACATGTGATCAATATCAGTAGATAATACATCTGATAGAATATCCAATAATATTGTTTTACTCCAATCCAGAACCGTACAGCTTTAGCCACTCTGACTCACTCTTTGGTTACCTAGCAACAACTCCCTCACTCACTCTTTGGTTACCTAGCAACAACTCCCTCACTAATTCTTTGGTTACCTAGCAACAACCTATTAGTATCGTGTGCAGCAGCAGTTTAAGGTTTCGCCTCATAACTGCTTAAACATAAAAAACTGTGTGGATTGAAAATTGTGGATAAAACAGGAAAAGCTACAGCCTTCGGTTTGGCAATATTTCAGATATTGAAAACACAAAACTAATCAATAATTATCAACATCGACTGATATGAAACGCTTATATAATGATACGTTTTTAAGCCTAAAATAAGTCAACCATTTTGGATCCAAGGCGTTATTAATTTTATGATTGTCAGCGCAAAATAATCAGAAATCCAACTTTATTGTAGTAAAATGTCTGTATAATTCTTTTTATTTAAATTCTTATATGCCTAACTCAGTGGATACAAGACAAATCCTAAATGGTCTAAATGAAGCTAAATGAAGCCACGCTGTATGGACTTAAATCATTCTAACCAGTGAAAAACGGATAATTCAAGCAAAAAATTCAACCCCATACCCACAGATATTAAGTTTTTATGATACAACACCAACACCCAACCTCACAAGTACAAGCTTAACAGCTCTCATTATCACACAAAGGAATATTTTTGTAGAGCTTCAGTCTAATTTATGCATGTTCAGATAAGGTGGTTAAATTGCTTTCATAAAGCATTTCTATAATACGTTTTATTTTCTCTGCTGTTATCTTTTCTTCTCTCCACTTTTAGAGGATGAGGCGTCTGAACTGTGCCTGGGTCTGCAGACGCTGCTGGAACTGAAAGTAAGGTTCACTTTTTATTTTAATACTTGGTGGATAATGGTCCAAAAAAGTAGTCCAGTTTGAAGCTAAATTGCTAAATGGGAAAAACAGAAAAATGTTAAAAATGGCAGTAGGACGGAAAAGCAGATAAAGTAAGTTCATGGTGTGAAAATAATGTGAACTTGGATTCAGTTGGAGCGTTTCATGGACGGTGATTTTACCCTCTGGCTTTTTTTTAATGAAAATCTAATTAACTATGATTAGAGGCCTGAAGTATAAGAAGTCTAATTAGAATGTTGTTTAAGTGTGTAGCTGTAAAAATATCGCTGCTTCTCTCATAGATCATAATGTCAAGTCACTGGAAAATAATTAAATTTCAAAGTGAAAGTTATATCACATCCTCACAGGCCTGGTGAAAGAAAGCAAATCCTGCATCAGTGCAACTGGTGACTGAATAAAACCCAAAAAGTAATTGATTTCATTTGACTTTAATCAGTCTGTTGCTGAAGGATCATCATCTACTTTACAACAGAATCCTGACAAAGAGCTTTAACCTCTGGGTGTAAACTAACAGGGAATGTTAAGGAATATCAACTTTTACAGTGTTTTTCTTTCACTATTCAATAATTATTACATTCATTTAACATAAATGCTGCTTCATAGATTTGGATTTTAGACGGCCATAAGTTCTGTGGCAGAAACTTTTATTTATTACCAGATAATACAATTTTTTATCACAATCCCCTTCTTTGATAAGAAAATATGTCATATATCATATATAATATGTATTTTTATTTTTTTTTTTTTGCAGTAGTATCCTCCACAGTCGGGAACTTTTGTCTGTGTTTTGTAAAAACTTTCATATTTATAGCTAAAAAAAACAATCAGCTGAAAAACAGAAATAGCATTTAAAGCAATTATTTTAACATATTTTATTTGGAAAAAACATGATTGAATAACAGATTAATTTTTACTTTCTCATCTTCGCTTCGACTTTCTGAGGCCCTCACAGCGCCCCCTGGGGGACCTTTGAAAAATACGCCTAGTACACTTGAAATGAAACAAAACTAACTTACAAGTAACTTTTTACCAAGATAGAAGTTTGTTTTAAGTCAATAATTCTATAATATTGATGAAAAATACTGTAATCTGCCGGTGGAGCTAGAACGTTTTCATCAGTTATTGATTGTAAACGAGCTCCCAAATCTTCCTTTAAGTAATAATTAATGCACTTGAAATATGGCAAAACTAAGACTTGCACTAGAAACTAGATTATAATACTTGGTAAAATTTTGTGTTTTTGAAATTTATAACTCGAAAAATAGAGGTTACAGTACAAAAACGCAAAATCTCAAGTATTTTTTTCATCTAGTTTCTAACACAAATGTCTTAGTTTTGTCTTACATCAAGTTTACTGACTTACAAGTAATTTTTCAGTGAGTTACAGGAGCTTATTGTAAGTAAATAATTAATATTGATGAAATAGTACTTATTTCACTCTTAAAACATATAAGTGAAATAGTCCGGCAATTTAACTAATACTTTTTCATCAATATTAGTGGAAAATTTGCTTAAAAACAGCTCCTGGATGATTTATAACGAACCCTTTCAACAGGCCTTGGATTAGCCTCCTGAAGTCAAGCTGGCAGCCTGTTTAAATTATTTAGAGCAGTAATTATGTCTCACCATGTGGATCCTCCCTCAGTGCTGCTTGGATCTGAACAGTCGGGTTCTGAAGCTTCAAGGCTGTGGCGATGAGCTGCCCTTCCTGAACACTGTAACCGACGGCCGGTGCCAACACGACACCAACGAAAACCTGTGAGCCGACTCCACGTCAGCTGCCAAGTCTGTCATCGCTAACGGGCTGCAGCTGCGAGAAACGAAGCCCTTTGTTTTTATCTGGACTGTCCAATCACAGTGTCACTGCCAGAACATGGATGAGCGTTCACCTCTGTTCTCAAGTTTACATCTTCATGTCTGCTGAGTTTTGACTTGATTTTCTCTTATAATTGTCTAGTTAAGCGGATCTAAACCTGATCTCTCCAGGTTTTGGGATAATGCTGTATTTCCTCTGTTTTGCTGCTTACTAAAAGAAAAATATAACAATTTGAAGTGAGTTTATATTGAATCTGCTATGATTTGAGGAATCATGTTGAATTACACCTCAATCACATACTGAGATTTTTTTCCACTTAGTTTTTTTTCTGTGTTACAAAAAATGTCTACAGTATTGTTAAACCACAATGACAAATTAGGGCCGTTGTAGATAGAA